>NW_028301713.1:9696969-10000000 GCF_037042655.1 Diuraphis noxia | reverse complement strand
CAGCCAGCAAAGGCGCTATTGCTGCTATGACACTACCTCTCGCAAGAGATATGGCATCACAAGGCATTAGGCATTGTTCAATAGCTCCAGGATTATTCGATACTCCTTTACTAAATCATTTACCTGAAAAAGTTAAAAACTATTTCGCTGATATGACACCATTTCCTAAAAGATTAGGTCAACCAGAAGAGTTTGCAAATCTTGTTGTAAGCATTGTCAATAATCCATTTTTAAATGGAGAAGTTATTAGAATAGATGGCGGAATCAGATTAATCTAAATCATTTTTAGTGCCTATTGTAATATATTTTAAGTTAGTGCTTCTCCCTATTATATTGATATGTTAAGTGTTAAACTTTAGTAGTTGTCAATAATTAGTAAAATTAAATGTATTTATCATTTTTAATTAAGTGTTCTTCTTTATTATATAGAAATTACTTATCGCGTGATCTCTTAAATCACCATAAGGCGTTATATTTATTATGTGCATGTAAGCTATTGATTGTCTATTTAACATATACTTGTTTAAAAAAGGAAATTTATTATTGAAAGAAAAACAGTAAATATATATTTTTTTTTATTTTTTTTATTTATATCAGCCACTTAAAACTAAATGTGATGCTTAGAGCCAACATCATAATAATATATAAGAATATAATATAAAATTTTAAAAACATAAGAAAAACATGAAAATATATTAAGATAAAACAAGTTTAATTTATTAAAATAAATTTTTTCAATAATAATACTTTAATATGAATGCTTAAAACATTATTAAATTACTTTTCTGTTAGTATTTAATAACATACATTTTTAATTAAAATTAAATATAAATCTTTAATAAAAACTGTTTTAACTTGGAATAATATAATATATATTAGGTACTTAATAATAAAATCCATTTTTAGAAATAAATTAATTTTAAACTAAGATAATTAAATATTGTCTAATTTAACATTTGAAACACATACAATAACAATCTTAATATATATGTTTAGATACAATTAAAATAGAAACCATTTTAACAAACTTTATTTGTACAGTTTCAATATTGTTGCAGCACTAATTTCTACATGTGCATTCTTAACAGAAACTAAAATACACTTATTAATGAATTTCTGATTTCTCATGTAGGTATATGTATCTAAACCAACGAGACTTTAACCAAGAAACAACAGAATGAACAAAATACTGCTTGATATAAATATATTTATATTAATACTTTGTAAAAACAAATGATGTAATTTTTCTAAACATTATTCAATAGTAAAAAGAAATAAATTATTTTAAACATTGTTTAACATAAATATAAAAAATTCAAATCTTTAATTCTATTGTTTATTTATAACAAAATTAAATAGAAAAATTGAGTAAAAAATCTTAGCTTGTAAAATATTCATTATATTATACTTATTTTTAGGTTCACCAGTCTTATTATAATACTATGTTGAAGAGCCTCTGACCACAATACCTGAACACATCTTGTTTTTTTATGTGCTAAGATTTAAAAATTTGGGAGTTTTACTAACTCGCTTAGCACCAGCAGACTCCCAGATTGTCACTGTTCCA
Source organism: Diuraphis noxia (assembly GCF_037042655.1). Classification (NCBI taxonomy): domain Eukaryota; kingdom Metazoa; phylum Arthropoda; class Insecta; order Hemiptera; family Aphididae; genus Diuraphis; species Diuraphis noxia. The sequence continues at coordinate 9,998,433 of NW_028301713.1, read as the reverse complement.
TCTTCTGTTGATATGTATAAATGTTGAGAATCACTTGAATAAATTATACTACAAGTTCATCAACATTCAAATTAATCAATTGTGGCATAAAAGGTTTATTTATTTACTTACGCTATGACTGCTCCATCAAAATGGATGATTGGTATTTCATTAACAAAAGACAAATCCCATGTACTCCATAATCTAATTAGAGATAAACACATTATTAAACCATTTGTGAAATTTACTTATTCCAGCTTTAATTACTTGACACTCCCATCTTCTAATCCTGTTGCGATAACGTTAACTGATATTCCTTCAGGAGCATTAGAAAAGCATACAGCTGTAATTTTTTTATCACTTTCTACACTGCCAATATATGAGGCATTTATAGTTTGAAGTGTCATAACTGATTTTCCACTATTATGGTTATAGGCAATCGTAACAATATCCCCAAGCATTTCATTGATGGAAACTAAATTTATCTAAACACAATGTCAGTATTGATTTAAATTACAAAATAAAATTTTAAATATTTTATTACTGGGGACTTCATGGGCTCCAGTGATCTCACGTATGCAATATCATTTAGATCCCAAATAATTGAAGTTCCTTCATTATCACAACTAACAGCAATACTAAATGCTGGACTCAAAGCTATACAAGATACTTTTGCTCGATGGCCAACAAGAACAGTTGGCTCTTTAAATATCTCAACGTTACCAACAATGATGTCAAAATAAAATCTGAAATAAATTACACATTACAAAGATTAAATAATATTTAAGTTTTGGATAAAAGTTAAGGAACACAGTTAGCAGCAACCAGTGTATATCCACAGCAATCACCTTACCATATCCTTTTGCATAAGTTGGCTGTCGACTACGTTTCTAAACTAAACTTTCTTACAGGTAACAGTACATTTATTATATGGTTCTAAATTGCAAAAAAAATTACTTTCCGCCCTATATGTTTTTAGTAAAATATTATGTTTAATACTTCCACAAATACTATATATTAATAGTGGGTACATTATTTCATTTTTTAATAAGGGGCACTAGAAATATTTGTACGGGTAGCTGCCCACCCTGCCAGTACATAGGTACCCAAGAACCACTACTATTAGAAAGCTCTATGCAAATTAAACATAATTTTAGTTAAGTATTACATTACTTGTACACGTGTATGATTCCAGATTCAAAACCAATCCAAATATAAGGGCAATGTGGTGCAGTGACTATAGTGCTAATGTTATCTGTAGAAAAAAATTTGAATGCTGGTTTAGAGGGAGCTTCTTTGCGCTGTTTAATCCTAACCACACTGTCAAATTCACTCCAAGTAAGTATAGCAGCAGCCATTACAGTAACTCCTTCATTCAGTAATGTTAATGATTTTTCCTAAAAAAATAAGCAAAAATATAATGAAAAACATTATAGTTTTTTTAAACATAACATTGGTTATTTTAATTACTTTTGAATATGTTAAGAGTAAAGCAGAGTTGTTTGATAATCCAAATACATCATTGGTAAGTAAGGGCACAAAGTCAGTAACTAGAGTTTTGTGCTTTCTCTTCCATATATACATGGGGACATTTTCCTCGGGGGATCCAACATAATTTCCCCATTTTAAGTTTTTTAAGCCTACAAAAGAAGTTATATGAATTAAAAAGTTGAAAATTAACATGTTCGAAAAGTCTCAGAAACATTTTACCTGTGATAACATTTCGACAGTTTGTATTTTTTGTCACATTTTTGGGAGAGTAATCATCAACTGTCATTGGGTGTGGAAAGCGAAATAACTGTCTTGGAGTTTGTCCATAAGTGCTGACCATAGTTTTAAAAGCAGATCTCGCAACTGGATCTTCTGTCTCTTCTATATGTGATCCATAATAAGTAGCTGGATGAAATACATTGATTGCATCAATTGCCGCTTTACCAGTTTGTTTGTAACCAAATATTAAGTCTATCCAATGTGGTAAATTTTCACTAACTATCTCAGATTCCAGAAGTTGCCTTTAAATAAGCATCAATTAATATCACAATAATATCAAATCAAATTATAAATATTTAATTTACCTTTGAATAAGCACGAATAACCTTGGATTGTTTTGAGCCCACAATGGTAATTTAACAGAATCAACAATTTCTCCAGATTGCTTAACTCCAAAATTTAATTGCTCAAAGTTTGTAAACATTTCAGGTAAATAATAAAACTCTGGTATAAGTTCTTTCAAGTCAGTAGTTGATTCGTCAGATGACAATCGCCAGGTAATTTCCATTGAATGAAATGATCGATCTGGTACATCAAAGTTATTATCCTGTAGCAAAAAAAATCTTAAGATTAATTACATTTTATGCAGAAAATTACTGTCACTGTATTACTTGATATTTAATAAACATTTGTGTGTAAGGTGGGACTCTGATCAAGAAATGTAATATTGTACCAGAATTACTATAATGAGAACTATAGTGATGTGGATCAGTTCCAAAGCGATGGATATCTTCTTTTAAATACTGAAATGAAATCAATTTCAAATAAACTTAAACCATGGATAAGAATAATAAAAAAATATTACATTGTAATGTTGAATATAATGAGCTTCTTTCTTTTTATTTTGAATTGCCATAGGTCGTCTCAAATCCCTAGTGTTAAAAAAATACATAATATTATGTATAGTTTAAATTATTTATGACAAATGTCATAAGTCTTATAGTATTTACAAGTATCAAGATTATTTTTAGTATTTTATATTTACCTATATGTAGATAATTGATTCAAATCTAATTCTGTAGTATTATAACTAGCTAAAACAAATGGCATAACAGGATATTGCATTAAATCATTATAAGAACGTGCAGCCATTTTATTCAGAATTGATAAATATTCCATGTTGGTGATTTGACGAGTCCTCCATAAATCAACTGTTTCACTCAGTATTTCATTGGTAATACGATTTGGCAATGGAAAATTCAATAAATAACTTCCAAATTCATCTCTTTCCTGAGCACAAATACAAATTTAAAATGACCAAATTAACAAAAAGAATTTAAGGTACCTTTTGAGAATGAAAAGCAATTAAAAACGTTTTTCCATTAGTAAGAAATATTTCTACAGCTTTTTCTTTAAGTGAATATCTACGGTTATGTATTTCTTTGACTTCATCAAATTTAAGGACATGTGAATAATCATTTTGTAGACACTGTTAATATAAACAAAAAAAAATTAATATCTATACGTTTAATTATTTTTGTAACATTTTACATTTGATATTTTTTCAGTGGGAACAATATAAATTGCATTTTCACTGATTAAAACTTCACATTTAACTTTTTGCCATGGGTGTACTAATTTTGCAGTGCACATGTATGATATTTTTTCTTGAGACAATAAACTCTCGACAACAGCAGACGAAACAGGAACTTCCATATCATCTAATATTAAGTAGTCTAGAGGTCCTTTGATATTATTTTTTTCTTAAAATAAAATTAAGTTTTAACATTATTTTAATACTCAGTAACAAATGGAAATACAATACTAACCAGCTTTATGTGAATATTCAGGTTTAAAGAATCTTTTTAATATGTTTAAATGGCACCTTTGAAGGCGGATTCTTACTCTACTAGGTCCTTCTGTAGGATTAAGTTCCCAAGATCTAAAAATATGTTTTATATGAACATAAACTTTAGAAAAATTATGTCAAAATATTGTTTACGAGATATACTGTTTACGTTGGATATGACTCTGGAAAATACCATGGCGCCTTTTCATGGGACATTTGATTGATAATAGATTTCCATCCCATTGTGGCTTGTATAGTATCTCTATAATTATGTTTAGTTTTTTCTAGTACAAGTTTCCTATGGGTATTTTGTTCATCTGACACAATAGTTGTTATAGCTATGGCAGAGTTACATATCAACTTTATAGTGTTGTCCCATTTGCAAGTACTTCTAAACAAATATTACAAAATTTAAAATTATGATAAATTTGTCACTTTTATTGGTATGAATTGAATATTGAAATAAAGTTATATTTTAGAACAGGACCAAAATAGTTTATAAATTTAAATTAAACCATTCTTAACTTTGCTAGATAAAACCAGACATTTTATAATATAGATAGAGCTAACTAAGTGTTTTCAAAAACTTAAAAAATAATATAAAAACATACTTTAAGATATTTTCATTTTGACTTAAATCCATTCCATTTAATTCTACATTCATTTGTCCTAAAACTTGCTGTATCTGGTTTTCCCATTCATTTTCATAGACAATTCCATTACTGTCGGCAGTTAATAGTTCTAATTCAATCAGGTATTCCTTCAAAGCTTCACATGTGCACATTTCTTCTTCAGTAAGAGGTACTGGTAAATCAGCACTCATCAATGAATACAAATAAATATAAAATCTTTGTTCAATCTAAAAATTGCAATTCAAATACATAAAAATTCTTTGAAACTATTAGTAATTTGTAAATGTATTTGTAAAATCATCAATAACAGATAACACAGAATTCAAATATATTCTTTAAAAATCATATTTAAATTTAATTATTTTACTCAAATTGACCTTTTCACTGCTTCACTATTTATGATCTGCAACCTATATATGCTACATACAATAAAATAGATTTTTTTTTATTTTAAATTTTGAGATCTATATTATCTAATTGTCTAAGAGAACGTTATAACCGCATGTGTTGTCTCCGTCTTACAAGTGCGTAACATAGCAAATTTTACACTCAATAGAACTTGTTTAGCTTCGTGAGTTTAGAGTGAATTAATTGACATCTTAAAAAAATGAAAGATAACATTATTATCAAAGGTTTCTCGTGGGAATTTTATTATATTTTAATTTTAAAGCGAGTTATAAGTAATTTAAATTTATTTATTGTTTGTGTATCTTAAAATACTCATCACTTCAAACTCTAAATTTTAAACTCACAAAGCTAAATGTGTTCTGCTGAGCATAAAAATTGTTATTTTGCGCACTCATAAGACAAAGACAACACTTGCAGGTAAAATGTCCTCTGAAGTTTAAAATAATGCAATCCAAGATTCCTTAAAAAAGAACAGTTACCAGCAAATGATAATATTATAAAATATAGGAAAGTAATAGTACACCTGGAGCATTGAAAGGGTTATACATGTATACTGTTGGCAGACAACTAACGCATTTGTTTATTTTTTATTATTAAGATAAAAATAGCTGAAAAGTATTTATATTTGTTTTATTATTGCTTTATTTGAAGACATTTTATTTTGCAACAAATATTTACATTTTTAAAGCCTTAAAAGTACATTTTTTATATATTAATATATCCTAATACTCTTTATATTTTAATTATACATGAATTCATTTTTATATAATACTATATTTTAAATTTAAATTTTGAGCAAAATTATTTTTTAAATACATATTTGTTCTAGGATCATGTAATTCTCTGGTCTAAAGAACTAAAAACATGTTAAAAACTCATGAGAATATATAATAATAGGCGATCTTTAGGTTTGAAAATATAAAAATCCTGAATGTTTTTATAAATTACAATTAAGATAATTAAGATTATAAAATTTGTATTACACTTTATTATATTATTTTAATTTTTTTTGTTGATAGTACATATAAATCTGAGCTTTAATAATAACTGTTAATTTGAAAAAAATAATTCAGGATAAAAAACATACCTGAGGATTTATATATATTATGTTTTTGAACAATTCTTTAGATCTAGGTTCATTTAGTAGTGATTTCACAGCAAAAATACGTATCCTTGTTGTTTGATGTGGACTTAAAAGCCATACTAATAAATTGGCACCTTGCAATCTAAAAAAAAGTATTTTTTAAATTTATATTTCATAATAATTTTAAGAATTATTTGAACTTAATTTAAACTATTTATATACCTATACAATAAGGATTTATTTCTTGTCATCTTATTTTTTTTTTTTAAAGAACAGAAACTTAGGAAAAATAATTTTGTTGTTGGAATTAAATTCTATGAATTCATTCAAACAATTGTGACGAATAATAGGATAATATACTATATAGTGCATATGAATAACAGTCTTAACTTTACATAATTCCATATAATTGTATACAAGGTTCTATTACCCAGGTCGTGAATTAACTTAAGATCAATTAGATTAGTATTAATAAAGAAATATACAACACATGCAACCAGTCCAAACCAAAAGATTCGACATGATTTATAAGAAAGTTTAGAGGACAACAGAGAGAGAAGTTTACCATTAATATCTGAACACTTTCACACAACTCGTATCAGCACTAACTGAACACTTTAAAATTTTGCCTAAAATAATAGAAATAATCTGTTCACTGTTGAAAATTATTTACAATTAACATCTAGATCACTGGCAGCTCGCATAAACATTTTAAATACATTTTTAGTATGAAAACTTGAATTGAAAGACTTAGTATAATAGTTTAAAACTTTTGCTGTCCACAAATTATGCATTTTGCCAGGTATAATATAAAATAAGTTAAAAATGTAAACATCTTTTATGTTTGTTGATGATCTTTCTTGTGTTTTAGTATTTGAAACAAAACATATTACTGGTAACTTTTGCCAACCAAAAAATTAGGTTGCCACTGAGTTTTTAAATTATTTGACTATCACAAACTCACATATATGTTTTTAGAGCACGAAAAAAATTGAAAATTTAAACTTAATTTTTGAACCTACCTTATAACATCACGTGCAGCACCATAAATAGACACCCATGGATGCTGTCTTTGTTCTCTTGTGTTTTGTGTAATACTTGTAAGATTGTACAGAAGAACTGTGAATAAATGACATCCAAACGCAACTTCAGGAGTAACTTCATCACTTGTCTTCTCATCTATACAACATTTTTTTGAAATTATAAAATAAAAACTAACAACCTGTTTTTATATGTTTATGATCATTATTAGACTTACTTGAAGCAAAAATAAATTCAACAGATCGAATGATAATGTTTTTGTATCTTTCTACTAATTCGGCTTTGGATAAAGATCTTTGACGATTACTATTAGATACGATACTAAATAGGCTTGATTCGCTATTTGACATAGATGTAACATTATTTGTTTCTTTTGGATTGTTCAGAGATAACACTAAAAAGTAAAATAATATAATGAAATCAATTTGTAATGTTCAAAAATTTAATAAGTAAATTACCAGAACTCAGATTCTTCTTCAAACGGGACAAAGCAGGAACTAAAGGTGGTTGAGTTTGAATAAGGTCTTGAATTGTGTCCATTCCAGATTCCAAAATAAAACGTTGCGTTTCCCTTAGAGTTAAGTTAGACTTAATGCCCTCTTTTGATGTTTGTATTTCTGCTTTTTGTAAATAACGACACTGATAAACAGAATCATTTAAAATCTGAAAAAAAATTAGTTTAAATTACTAATGATGAGTTAATAATAATTAGATGAAATATTGAAACCTACTTGAATATTTTGTACACCAGGAGTATAAATAGCTGAAGTTATCAAAGTTATTAATAATGAATTTATATCATCAACGAGTATCTCTTGCTTATTTAAATCTGTATGGCTCTGGGAAGACGGGTAAATACTAGCTATTACTGATAATGTTTTTAATAGACATTCAATCAAACCATACTCTAAAATGGTATGCAAACATTGCGGAACCTAAAAACACACATAGAATTATTGTTTTTTTTGTTAAATATAACTGTACTGATATTGAAATTATTACTTTGGTTACAAGTTTGAGAAAGAAGTTAACTATATTTGTACATAATGTCAAATTAAAGGTAGATTTTGGTAACAACGAAAGTAATAATGGAACTGCCGAAAAATTAAAAGAATTCATTTCAACAGATTGGTCCCACTGCAGCTGTTGATCCAGAGGAAGCCAATAACTACCAGTAAATATCGAAGCGCAAGTATCAACTAAATTCACAGTAGTATGATGTAGAGACAATACATTTGCCATTTGATAGAATCCTTTGAATTTAGTTATAAATTTCTTAGAATACGATAAGCTACATCGTTGTAAAAACACACTTATTATCTGGAACAAGATTTTGAAAGTTTAAATGAATATAATACAACAATTTTAATTTATAAACAAAAGCAACTTTAAACTTACTTTTAAGATAATAATTTTTATTGAAGGACTGGGATTATTCAGTAAAACCACCAGTTTTTCTGCGTCAAACATTTTATCAATTACATTACTAGGAACACAACTTGAAATATTAATTAAAACATTTCTTAGTATAGAAAATAAACCTTCAATCATCTCACTGTGACTTTCAAAATCAGAAGATTTAAATTGTTTTTCATTCAATTTATTCTGAAATTAACATCATTTTAAATATAAAAGAAATAATAAATAAAAAAAGAAATTTAAATTCTTAATATTTTATAGATGATGGATTTACTTGAGCTCCAAAGTACACTTCTGCTTCACAGGCATTACCATAATCCAAAGACAAATTTCCTTTGTTGTCTTTTATAGCTATAGCAACATCTCGCACACTACCGTCTATACCAGAATCCTGGCCAGTTTCTTCTGGAACAAGATGTTCACTACTTTCTGATGTTTCTTCACTAGCTCTTGATGAATTAATTTTATTATTTTTTGACAACTCTTGCTGTACCTACCAGCAAAATATAAATTGATATAATAAATTAAAAATATATTTTTATGTTGATGAGATGAAGTGAATAAATATAAAACATTTTAAAAACAACAATTTATTGAGAAATTACTAGGGTTTATAATAGATGAATTATTCTACCTGCAGTTTTAATAATTCGGTATTTAACCTTTGAGTATCAATAGATCCAGAAAAGTCAGTTTCTGAGTACTCGTTTAAATTAAATTTAGTATCAGACTCTTCAGATTCTAAAAACAATACATGTAAAATTTGGAATTAATGGTAAATATATATATATATGTATAATAAGTAAATAAATACCTGACAATACATGGATGTGAAAATCAGGTGATGCATACATTCTTGATTGGGGAGATAGTACAAAATAAACTGATGCTTTTAAATGAGGCAAGTACAAATTTTTACTTGGATGTACAGCAATTAAGAAGTCTAATATCAAAGTAATATAATTCTTATTTGTTCGTAAATCAAAAATACTTTGTACAAAATCAACTAAATCTTTTTGCACACATCCTATTAATGCAGTTTCATTTGAATCTTCTAGCAATAATTGACACTATGCCAAAAAAAATATTAATAACAAAACAATTATTTTAAAATACATATATTACAAAACTCATTTAGTAAAATCAGTACCTTAATTTGCAATAAAATCGATTCTAATAATTCAGATGATTGAATTTGTTTCAAATTAAATTTTCTATGTGGATGGTTCAACGACAAAAGATGTTTACAAAATTTGAAAAGATACTGAATAATCTGTTGGTTATTGACAGTCCATATCTTCCAACATGGTAAAATTACTTCTTTTATAAAACAAGTATTCAACAAGACTCCTTCATAAAACATATTGACAATCCATTCATCATTTACATAAACAAATAATCCCTTTTTATTACAACCAGCTTCAAGAAGAATCTGCTCATTAAATAAAATATAAATATAATTATTTAAAACTTGCTACATTTCTATTATATTGTAAATAGTATTTATCATATACCATGAGCATTTGACAACTAGGTTGAATTTTTGATGAAGTCAAAGCTTTAGTTAATAGTTTATAACCATCAAGTACAATAAATTCTGAATATAATTTTGAATCAGATTGTACAAAATGTAACAGAATTTTTAATGCTTTTACTTGATCATTAGAAGATGATTGAAATTCAATAACCTGTGTAAAGCATAATGATAAATTATTATAAAACCAAATATTTGAACTCTATAATATATAAATTAGACTATTTACCCTTGCAAATAAAAATAATATTAAAGACATGCCACCAATTTTATTGACTACAGTCAGTAACCCATGTGGCTCAAGCACTTTAAAAGAACTAACAATTACTGTAGGTATCACCTGAGGCGGACTCTGACATGCACGTAAATCATATGCAGTCATCTTGAACATTGATGGTTGAGTAGGAGGAAATAAGGAACCTAAATAATACACAAAATATTATCAAACCCTCAACTTATTCATAATTTATATCTTATCGATTATTATAATGCTTTTCATAAGATTTTTTTTTACTGAACACAAAGTATACTATAGATTGCCCTATTTTTCAAAATTATTTAAATATACCCATAAAGAAAATAATTATAGTCAATAATCTGTTTATTAAATAAAATAGTAAAAAGCATTCAACGGTATGAATTTCTTTTTCTTTTATAATTCATAACTATTTGTTACAAAAAAGTTAAATAGAAAAAAAATGTTACCTGTAGGATTAGGAAGAGTCAATGAATACAAAGAAACTGTGAGTGGTTGTCTTGGAGTGAAACTCAATAATATGACGTCCTAAACAAAATATCAACAATTTTACCTATTAATTATCTTAAGATTAAATTTCTAAATAAAATAACAAATCTATCATCTTAGTTAGTTTAAATTACCTGCAGGGGTTTAATGATTTCAAAACATTGTTTTGATATTTGATTCCAGTCCAAATTAGAATTCAAAGACATATTTAAATTATAAACTGAATCATTGAACAACATACTAAAATTTGGTTTTAATGGGTTGTTTGAACAATCCGCTAAATTTTCTAAATCTGGTCCAAAAGCTGCAAGAATGCTAGCACATTCTTTTGTTAAAACAGGCAATCTGAACATTAAAATATTTCCAATTGAAATAGGAGAAGTATTATCTCTTGTGTCACCTAAGAGAACATTGGATGGTCGAGGTTTTTTAATAAGAAATCCATTAAACAAGAGATTGGCTTTATTTTCACACAATCCATCTATTATAATAGTTATCTAGAAAAAAGAAAATTTACTGATAATAGAACAAAAACAATTTAAATCTTGAATATTATACCTCAATAAATTTGTCTCCTTTTTTAATACCATTTACATTGATAGCAACATGGTGCCAGGCAATCGAACCCAAACAATTGTTAAAGTTTACTTCAGAGAGTAATTCAAATTTATTTTCATTTGGTCTAGTGAGCCTTACAACAAAACCATCGGTTAAAGGGTTCAACCAAAACTCTATAAGCATTGCATCAAATCCAATGGAAAATACATGGGTTAGATCATCTAAATTGTTTGATTCTTTTTGCAAGTTTTGAGCTAAAAGACATTTCATATATTAATATTCAATATCAAATAATTAAAGGTAATATTAAGTTATATAATTACTTTTTACAATAGATTCTGCAGAATTATTTCTCTTGATGCTTATACATTTTTGCACATGATTTAAACGTAACCACATTGATAATGAAAAGCCTGTAGATAATACAGACCATCCAAGATCTGTGTTTATAGGTAAGCTTAAAGCAAATACTGACCATGGTGTTAGTAGTCCTGAAATAAAATAAAATAAATTAATAATTAGTATTTATTTAAAACAAAATGTATTCATTCATACTCGTTTCTTTGTGATTTTCTCTAATTAAAATTGCTAATGCTTCAGCAGGCCTATCACTGATCGGTAAATTTGAGATTAATTTTGCAGGAAATTGAATACTGTAATATGGTCGCCATGCGATTGGTATATGATCCATCACGTAAATTAATGGCAGGAGTAATAAGTTCTTTGATAAAATAAATAAATAATAAGCTTTATAAACAACTATATTACAATAATTTTATTAAAGTCATCTTACAAGAGGTGGATTATGTGTTTTAAACAAGTCCAAGTACATCTCAAGTTCAAATGTTTCTATAAAGTGACAAGCCATTAAAGCAATAAGTTCCATCATATAAATATAAATTGTATCATCTATATTATAACAAAACATTAGTAAGTCAGAGAAAAGATTAGCAAAACTTAATTATAATACTGATATGCTTACAAATCTCAGTTCGTTCGTTATTATTAACATGTTCTTTAATACAGTTTAATAATTTAGAAATAAGTCCTTCTTTCGCAAGTTTTATACAATTTTCGTCATTGTCTTTGCAAATAGCAATAAGTCTTTGTAAACAATAAATTATACCATCTAAATTATCAAGATTCCTAGATTTAAGACAATTATGTTTTACATTTAACTATATTAAAAAATGAAATATTTTTGATTTAATTTAAATATACCTGGAAAAAGTCATTAAGTCTATAGCTAATGTGCACAATGCTGGATGCATAATATTCAATTTTTTTGTATCTGTGTGGATATTTTTATGGGAAATTGACTCATCTGCAGTTCTATAAATATAATAATGTAATGCATTTATAATTGGTAAATATTTAAGTATATTGATTTAGGTATATATATACAGATATATATTATATACATAATATATAATCAGGCACGGCACTCAGGGGAGGCTAACAAATTTTCTTATTTCTTATTACTCACAAACACACAATTGCCATTAATGCAACTATTTCAACATCAACAGTTATAACTATTATTTTTATAATTATCAAAAGTGATGGCCTACAAGCACCCAACCTAACCGCTAATATAATAATAATAGTAATTTTTAATAAAATAATTAATCAACGATTTCCACAAACCTTATCATATACAACTATTAACAAATATTATATAAATTAAATTCAAAAATAATATCAGCTTTGTAATATATATTTGAAAAATACACAGTGAAATTTAGAATTTGAAGTTTCTGTATGTAAAATTCTGTTTTTTTTTGGTCTCTTGAGACTTTGAGATCCCGAGGTTTTACTATGGCAAGAAAGTTTTTTTTTTTTAGGGGGGGATAGCGGTTCTACTGGGAAAAATCAAAATAATCTACAAGGTTTAAAAAATGTATTCACTTGTCAGACGAGTCAATATTTATCCAACTTTGAAATTCAATATCTGCTTCATAACCTTCGTCACCCGAAATAAAATCATCATCATCATCAAATTGCAGCCATTCAGCTTTGCCTGGTGTTTCTGTCTCCAATAGCTATTTAGAAATTGAGAATTTACATAATTATACAATACACCAAACTAAATCAAATGTAAAAAAAAAAACATACCCTAGTTAATGATTGATCAGTTTTTGTAGAATTTAAAATTTGTCGATTATAAGATACTGTAGCACACTTTATTAATGAGCTACAAACTTGTTTAATTCCAATGAATCCTTTAGATAAAGCTTCAATCAACAAATCTTTTATGTGAGAGTCCAATGGAACTGCAAACAAATATAATGGTAAAAATAATTAATAATGTATTAGAAGCAATTACTTATTTAGATATCTGAAATCAGAACTTTGCACCCAGATTAATCAAATATCATTGAAGTATCCAAAATAATGACAATACCATTAGAAAAATATTATAGCAGACCCACTTAGAATATGGAAAAATAATTTGGTTTTATTATATTAAAATAAAATATATTTTTTTTATGAATTTGAATTAATTAAAATAATATATAACATTTATTTATCAAGTTTTTTTAAATTTTTATGTATTCTTAGAATAGATTAGTCGAAGGCTAAAGGTGTCCAGCATGGTAAGTCGGCCTAGTAAACATTCAAATACGTAAAGTATAAAATTAAAATAAATATGAGAAAAAGGCAAATTTGTCTAATTCTATCAGGCGTTGCATGCATGATAATTTGGAAGCAGATGGGTGTGATTGTTGCAAAATATGTGACTTATAATTATTTTATTTTTAAATTATAAACAATAACCCAGTTGTTGATGCCGCCTCATCAATCATTCCAAACTCTTTTTAATTCATGATCTGTTTATTTCTGGTGTGAAATTTTCTAAATATGAATATTAACAAAATTGTCACTATGCACAATTTGTTTTTTTTTTCAACATTCCCATGTTCTAGACTTATGCATTGTCAATAGAAAATACAAAATACTCAATAAAACGTTAAATAAAAAATATTGTAAAATATCTAACATGCTAACATGGAAAAGGTTCAATACTAAAATTTAAATTTATATAGTTAGTACCCTAAATATAGAAAAGGACATCAATATAAGTTTTTAATAAAATTCGCCCGATACGGCGATACCAATGTCAAAATTCTTTATTTCAGATGCAAAGTCTGTTCTAAAACCTTTACTTACTTTTATCCTCAAAAATAGATAAATTCAAGACTAGTAAACATTCAATCAGCTTTAAATGTATAACATTTTTGTCTTCAATTGTAACTACATTCATACCTGAAAATAATAACATAGAAAACAAATATACTAAACTGAATACCAAAAGAAAAACGGTAAAATCAACTTACCTCCAATACTAGTTGGCCTGGTTAATAGTAAAGATACAACAGATAGAAGAGTGTCATAATAATATACAACAGATGAAACTTTTAAATAACTCCTAATTCTAGGACATGTTGATGATATTCTAGCTAAACATTGAAATAAATCACCCAATCTGGTTATAACACTATTATAGTCATGATATTCATCTTCAGTTTCAAAAGTCATGTCTTCTCTTAAGAAATCTGATAAAGCTGATAAACTGTATTTAAATTTCAAATTCATTTTTATGAATTGTGATTTCATTACATAGCCACAAAATAATTCAACTAAATTAAGCACTGCAGTTACAATAATATTTAAATCTTCTGCTTGACTATCTGTGATTAAAATCGGAGTTGCTTTAATTTGATTCAATGTCCACATTTTTGACATGATTTTTGTTTCCAAAACATTGCAGGACAATTTCGTAAAAATTGGATCAGTTATTAAAACTTTTAAGTATTTAACACCGTTCAATGAATCAAATTCTGATGTGAAATCTAAAGAAGCTAATAGTATGTTAAATATATTTAATGAAACATTTATTAAAAAGCGATCAGAATCATTCTTGTTTTCCCTGTATGATTTTTCACTAGTTTTAAATACTGGATAAAAAATACGAAACAATATAACATGTTGAACATCCTTTATAAATACTGAAGCATTTTTCAACAAATGTAATCCAATTGTATATGCCAGTTTAGGGCTTGAACCAGTCAATAATTTTCGAAATAGTTCAAAAGTAATCCATTTCTGTTCTTTTTTTTTCTTATTTTTTTCATAAGAATTAATACTACTTTCTTCTAAAGTGTTTTCATCATCACAACATACTTTACATGAATTATCTTTGTATGCAACGCCTGTATCCCGATACAGAGTTTTCTCCATCAGTTGTAATATTATGTAACTCTTTTTATAGTCATGGTCCCCAACCATTTTTAATAGCTTTGGTAAAATTATGGACAGTGGCACACAACAACATATTCCTATTACTCCAATTGTCTTGGCCAAATAAAACCATAATTCCTTATCTTGACTATCTAAGTTGATCATAAGACGTATGAGAATCATTGACAATGAAGTAACACAACAATTTTGGCCAGTATCTTGAGATGGAACAAGACTACTTACATATACTTCTCCAAAGAGATTGTCATGATGATGCAACATAGATTTAGTGCAATGTCGATGTCTAATTTTATTACAATTCTGTAAATGCACCATACGTTGTCTTATTTTTTTCATGTTCAACACTAACAAACCAAGTAAATTTACAATAATTTTAACATGATTAGTGGAAAGTTCTGCGTCTTGATCTCGTACACTAAGTATTAATGAAATACACTTTTCAATTAACTTGCCACGTTGACAATCAAGCATTACTCGAATTTGTTTTAAAAAATGGAAATGACTATTATATGAATGACACTCAAATAACATCAATGAAAACAACATTAGCAGTGCACACACAACACCAAAAAGAATTTTTTGACGACAAGGATGTTCTTTTAATTCATTTATTCTTGATTTGTTCATTAGATTTTCTAAAATTTGTAACAATAATGGTACAATACCTTCTTGAGTAATTGTTTCACTGATATTTTGATACTGATATAATTTTTTAACAGCCAAAACCATATTGTACAACATTTTTGATTGTATTATGTCATCATCTATATTGCTGACATCAAACTGAGATGTACATATATTATCTAATGAAAATTTCATAACGATAAACGGCACAAACTGATGACTGCTTTTTAAATTATATTTTAAAGGGTTCTGTGTCCCAAACAATAAAATTTGTGTTAATAAATCTAATATTAACAACTTTATTTGGCTTGGAGTTGAAGTGTGACTGGTAATAGATTTAATATGTTCATCATAAAAATAACCAGGATATAAATTTCTTCTTTTGGCCAAATTGATTTCTTCATCATCAGGCTCATTAAGTTCATCTTCACTGCGTACAATATTTGTGAAGTAATCAAAGTCCATTGGGTTAAATCGAATACGTAGTGTGCTAGGTGATTTCATCATATCTAATGCAGTTTGAGCCTCTGATTCACTTGATTCCTCAACCATTTTTGGTTTATCGCCTTCCAATGAATGAGTTTTAATCCTATGAAAAAATATAATGTTTTAAAATAGTTAAGTTATAAATGTTAAATAACATACCTATTTGCAGAAACAGAGCTTACTCGGCGAGATCTAGGTATACTAGGACTTGATCTATCGTATATAGAATTAAGTTGAGTTTTTGATTTTGATTTCATACCTTGAAATTTTGTTAACTTTATCAAATCATCAAGTTTCAAATTTGTGTCATCCGTTGAAGAAATATAAGGATTAATCTTTTTGACATCATAATTTGTCTTATAATCAGCATCATCATTAAATATTGTAAACATTGATACAAGGACATTAGCCAATTCCTTTAGTTGTCGAACTTCCTAAAAATGAACAACATTAATTCTAGAACTTCATATATTTTATTGAAATGAAATGATTGTATGAATTATTTGTTGCAAAATATTTTACAATATTTAAAAACCCCAAAGTTTATCAATACCAGTTCGGACAAAAATGTATTTACTATTCATAAGAGCATAATTATTTTATAAAAATTAATGAAAATATTTTTAAATAATTTGAATTTGTCTATAGTAGCAATAAAAAACTATTAGAAAGTCATAAACAATTTAATTCCTTTCTTTGAAATATCAATTAATAATATATTGAAACTTTTGAATTTCATAAAAATATTATTATTCATTCTTATGCTGTGTTTGAACATTCATTTGAAATATCTTCACCAACAATGTTTCTAATTTCCCATCATAAGCGACGATACGTAATCTGATGCAATCAAAAAATGTATTCTGGTGTGGTCTAAATACAACTGATATAATACTACTGAACCTTAAAAATATTTATTGAATATAGGTAATTTAAACAAATACAATGTTATAACTTTACTTGAGTGCCAAGCAAATGTAAAACAGTTAGACATCTCCATCCTCGTTCAATTAGAATGTATTTCTTCAAACTAGATAAATCTTCTTCACCAGATACAGAACATACATGATTAATATCCAAAAGTAATTGATCTACTATTGCATTGGATACACTATAAATACAAATTTGTCTATTAAAAATAAGCTAATAACCCATGTACCTATTGTTTTTTATTATAATACAGTCCAAATATTTAAAACTAAAGATATTATTGAAACAGTATTTTTATATTTAATTCTAAACTATATGCATAATTCAAACAAATTAAAACAATATTATATAATATATCTATATTTAATAAATATATGAAATCTCAACAAGTTATAAGCCAAAAATATTCTCTATAACTCAGAAATAAATCCTGGTGACAAATCACATACTATATGCACATATAATAATGGCATATAACAATTACTATAATGATAATATTGGAATAATAATATTTATTAAAAATAAATAATATTATCATCAAGTTCTCATAAAAAAAATCTATAACCCTTAACTACGAAAAAACAAAATTATGTATAATCATACAAAAGTTAAAAGGTCAAAGAAAAAGATTTACTATTATTTAGTTAAATATATTTATATTATATTTTGAGTAAAAAAAAATGATACCTATGTGTCGAAATAAAAATTATTTAGATTATTAGTACTTAAACTATCTAAATATCCAAGAGAGATATAACAAGATATAAATTTGGTTGACTAATTATATGTTGTAAAAAATATATCTAAAATAAACTTATTTGCATACGCATAATTTATTGAAATGTATATACTTTGCAACTTTGCAAGAACTACAAAGGTACTAAAATAATCTCACTACACACTCAGTTCATAAATTCCTACAAAATATTTGTGTGCAAATAAGTTATTTTAGATATATAAGCTATAAGCTGGGATACATTTGGAATAGATATGTTATGTGGTATTGTGGGTAATACCATTTTTCCACCACCAAAAATAAGAAATGAAAAACTATAATCAATATAAATTCATAATGACAAATGGTAATAAAAGTAAGAAAATATTTAGAACATATGATGAAGTTTAATAAAGAAGTTTTATTTAGAATGTCTATTTACATAAAAAAAATTTTGGTTTACACATCACAATGTTTATAATTTCATAACAATTCCGAAATTATTAATCGATACACTTTATGTGTAAATGTGTTTAATTAAATAATTTTTTTCATTTTTTCTTATAACTTTATGGTCTATGTTACCAAAGGTGTTTATAATTTAAAAAAAATTCTAGTTGGAACTTAATGGCAATCACAGAACAAATTACAAAATTGTACAATTTATATATCCTGTATAATATACACTTTTATATATTTAAATAAACATAAAAACTGCCATCCTCTTTCTCTTAACTTTAAGATGTATAAGTAACTAGTAGATAACCAAACTTATATCTTACTACCCTAATTTATGTTTTTATCAACAACAGTTTGTCCAATATTTTTGTGTTTCATTATGACTCAGAATGTTAAAAGTAAATAAACAAGGTTAAATGGATTGGCTTAACTACTGTTCCACAGTCACTGAATAAATGAAAAAAAAAATTTTATTTAGGAGAAAAACTTGTAAATAAAGAGTTTTATTATTAGTTTTTCAGTTCTCAAATATATTTACATGCAATTGAAATTATCATAACAAATGACATTATGCAGCTACATCATTCTGAAACATCAAGTACTTACCTACTAGTTACAGTTACTGATTAATGTTTATAACATAGCCACATAGATATTAAAATTTAAGTTGGTATTTATCAAAGAAAATATAAATTTAAATTAAGTTAATTTAATAAAGCAAATTAACTATAGATTTTATGTTTAATATAATATACATATATATACTACATTTAAACAGTAAGTGTAATAACATAGATAAATAGTATGAATTTGCGATCTTTGGACTTTTGATTACTAGTTGCAAAAACTTGATAAAAAATTACAAAATGTAAAAAACATATTGATTAATTTAGCATACCTACAATTTAAATAATGCTGATTCAATAACACAATTTGACTATATCAGTTTATACTTTAAAATAAAATATTATTTAATTGAAACATTAATTATTCATAATAGGAAAAATTATCCCTATAATAATTACAGGATGTTTGTGTAATTAAAAATAAGAGATACAATACATAACATGAATAATTCTAATTCTACATTAAAAGTATTAAACTTAGTTTATCATCATTTTCAGTATTCAATACTCATCAAATGAAAATATCTAAAATAAAACATAAATAGTGTCTTGACCTTAAAAGCGATTAAAATCAACCAACCAAATGTTATAAATTTCCATGGATAATTCCTTCATTCAAGTCTCCTGACTATTTAATTTAATCTGTGCTCATTATAAGATAGTTGTTTGCAGATTGTGTAATACATAATATAATATGCAATAAAAAAAAAATAAAGATATTTAAAATATTTAATAGAATTTTATAGAAATTTTAAACTACAAAAGTCAAAATATTTATGATTTAATTAAAATAAAAACAATAGTGAATGATTATTCCAATAATTTGTGTACAAAGCTTATATACAAATATTTTAATTTGGAAATATAATTATTACAGTGGATAGTTTCTCCAATAAAAGTTATTTGATAAATTGTTAAATGTATGTCTAAAAAACATATTTAAAAAACCAATATTTTGTAATAAAAAACAAAAAAATTCTTAATATTTATTATTTATTACATTATAATATACTAATCAGTAAAACTAATTTATAAACATATTGTAAATTAACTTTCTATTTATTCTAAAAAGGGCATCTAATGTGAATGACCTTAGACCATTTTATCTATTCTGATATCATTATATACTCAAAATTATTAATTATTTCACCATAAAACCAAGTTTACCATCTCAAACATACACTAATTTTTAATTAGTTTTAGCCATAAATATGTTTTATAATAATTAATTTTTTAACACATAATACTGATATAAAAATAATGTATCACTTAATCATTTACTTACAACTACTCCTTTCACTTAATAACATTTAAATACTCAACACTTATTTAATGGATATTTTATAAATTAATTTATCAATTTATATTTTGTGATTAATATTTATAAAATAAGTTATAGCTTCTTTCTCGGTTAACAAATAATATTAGTTTTGTACAGAAAAATGAGAAATCTCACTGTAAAGGAGATCATAGGAAAATTCAAATATATATACAGTGTGCTCACGATAAATGGAAACACCCAATAACTATGTATAGGCATCATATATTTCAATTCTGCTTTTTCAGCTAACTAATAAACATTATTATACACATTTTCAAATAATTAGACTATTTTTTGACAGTTAATTTTGGGCATACGCACAACAATTTTCTTTTTTAAATAGCATGATCTATTATTGACCACAAATTATTTTTTTTGGTATTTTTTAATGAATTTCTTTTCTAAGTCAAAAAATGACCGAGTTATAGCAATTTGATTTTATGTTATTTGCACAGATATAACAGATTATTATTATTTATTACCAACTACGTATTTTATAATCTGTTATACCCACGCAAATAACATAAAATCAAATTGCTATAACTCGGTCATTTTTTGACTTAGAAAAGAAATTCAACCACTAAAATTCATTAAAAAATACCAAAATAAATAATTTGTGGTCAAAAATGGATCATGCTATTTAAAAAAAAAAAAAATTGTTGTGCGCATGCGCAAAATGAACTGTCAAAAAAATAGTCTAATTATTTGAAAATGTGTTTAATAATGTTTATTAGTTAGCCGAAAAAGCAGAATTGTAATATATGAAGCCTACACAAAGTTATTGAGTGTTTCCACTTATCGTGATCATGCTGTATAACATTTTAAGAGATGTATGCTATTTATAAGGGTATTATTTTTCAATGGATATTTAGTTTGTTTATGTTTAGAAGTATTTACTATTAACAGGTGTCTATAAACATTTTATAGTATTTATATAATACAAAATTATTTTAAATCTTGATTTGAAATTTTTCCCCAAGTTACGGATTAAAACTTTTGCATCAATTGTCATTTTTTCTAGTTGGATTGGCCGGAATAGTTAGTATCACATTATGTACATCTAAGTGTACGCATTTAATTTTGTGAATTGCTAGATGGCTTTTTAATATAATATTACTAATTATTGTAGTTAGTACAATGTCTTATAAATTATATATTTTAGGATACTTTAGGAACTAATAATAATATGAATAAGAAATAAATATTATTATAAAACTGAAAAAACTTAAAAATAATTTTTTATTTTTACTAATAATTACAAAATATATAGAGCGGCCAAAATGAAAACTGAACTCTTAAATCATTCCCTATCAAACATAATTTAAATTAAATTATTAAATACTGTAACAATTGATAATAGTTATATAAATTAATAAAAGTTAATGAAAAAAACAATTTTTTTTAATCAATTTATCACCAATAAATACTTCTATTTTATTTTTATTATTATTATTATTGTTAAGAAAGTGAATTTTACAATGTGTATACAATATGTAATAAATGTAAAATAATATTATTATCATGATTGATGATGATAAAAGTTTCTTTATTATTGACATAATAAATAAATAACACATTTATATGAAAAATATAAACTAATTTGAAGTAGAGTGTCTCTATCAAGGCACTCTAATGTGAAGTGTGTATGTAATTTCCAAAGTAAAAATTATAATACAAACAAATATGTTTAGCATTATTTTGTCTATAGAAATAGATTAAAATAAATACATTTTAATTAAAAGCAATTAAAATATATAAATATTCTTAGTTATCTAATAACACCAATGAGCATTTTATTTTTTAAATTTTTATACTGGCGTATTTTGTATTTTTAAGACATGGCTCAGAAGTCAGAATGCATTTCAGTGATTCTGAAAAGATTCCACCCATAGAAGTACCTACATGAACCTAACCTAACCTACTATAATCTATATTTATCACAGTAAAATGTTGTACTTACTTATTTCTATCTCTTTTTATATAGATATCTAAACGCAAGTATTTATTATCTTTCTTTTACGTGAAAATAATTGTAATTCAAGTTGACTGTTTAATCAAAAATCTAAAAGCCACAATTTTATTAAGTACCATTTACTCCAGACTCCAGGCGCTTAGTTTTAGTTCATATTAATTTCTTGATTAATTGAATTAATCCTTTGATAATAATGGTATAAATAAATTCTTATTAATTGTAACTTACTTACTTAACTACTATTAACTAAATGTATCATAGATGACCTATGATAGACCTTATAATGGAGATCATATACCTATAAAGGATTGAGCCACTGCACTATAAACATATAACGACTTCTAAGCCTTATGCTAAAAATGTCAGTAGTTAAAATTATATGTGAATAGTATGAATCAGGATTTTCAGTACATTATCACATGTTTAACTGGTACTCATAGAATATTACTATATGCTGATACCAATGATTTTATCAATTGTGCAACATAAATACTGCTTACTTTGGAAAAAGGTTTTTATTCATTCTGTTGGACTCAGTAAATATTAAAATACCTGATAACTGTTGATTCTACCAAGGCTTACATTTTTAAAAAATTAAAAAAATTGAAGACAAATATTAATATACACGAGAATATTTATATTATGATTCATCAATTACTCATTACTAAAAAAAACTATAAACATTTTTGAAAATATGTTTTTAGGTAACTGAAATAAACTGGAAATAAAAAAAATTTTAATTTGTAGTTTTATTTTTATCATTTTTTAAGTTCTTTATTTTAAAGTTAATTAAAAATAAATAAAACTGTGAAATAAATAGATACTTTATATGAACAGTGATCTATATCCAGCAGAACTATTATGTAGATATTATAAACAGTTGCTACTGCAGTCAATATTAAATTGGAAAAATTGATATATGTCCATTAAGATAATCTATGATAATTTTACTATACTATTTTCTTCGTATTTATGTAAAATATATGGATAATGTTTAATATTTAATTTTAATTAAAATATTAATTCTCAACAGTAAAATGCAAACCAACTTTCACTAATATCTAGCTATTGTGCTGATTGTAAACAAATTATTAATATTTATGTTTTTTTTTAGCATTATAAAATAGTGATTGGATTGTACTTAAAAATATTTAGTAAGTTATTAATTATTATTATTTTTTTTTGTAATGGTGTTTAAAAAAAAAAATAAAATTGTAGTACCAGTGGTGTAATTAGGAATTTGATTTGGTGGGAGGGAGGTTAAATGTTTTTAGCAAAATCTGTAAGCCTCATACAATAACCTACTCTACCAAATATAAAATGTCAGGAGTAAAATTAAAGATTTTTTGGGAGGGGTGATCTATCCCCTTCATACTCCCTTAATTAGGCCCCAGGTGTATACCGGGTTAAGAACGGGGGTCTAAAAAATCTATTAAAAAATAAAATAAAAAATCAGATTAATTAGTCTCCTGAGATGATCTTTTAAATTATTTTCCCACTTTACAAGTTTTTTATTTGGGTACTTAACCTTTAGGTGTAATAAATAAATACCTAATAATTAAATAAATTATAAAACAAAAAATGATATCCGTATATTAGAATTTTATCTAACCTAGTTATTATAGTGACATTGTTTTCTGTTGATTAAAATATTAAATATTGTCAAATTAGTTATTAACTAAAAAATATTTTAAATTAAATTAAATGTTTATTTTTTATTAATTAATTACTTATCTATCTATAAATCAAAACAATCAATAACATAAATATGCAAATTAAAAAATGAATTCATCAAAATTTCTTGATTTACGATTATGATTTATTTCATCAAAAGCATCTTAATTAGAGTATATATTTAAGTTAAAAGAGCTCATAAAATACGTTAGATGATAATAACATCAAACAAGTTTAAAACACACTATTTTTAAAATTTGAAATAAAAATGTATGTTCTTTTTTGCCTTTGCAAATTTTAAATTTAACATACATTACATGATGTGTAGTAATTTTTTTTTCATTTAACCCATAAATACTATTAACCAGATAACAATTATTAATGAACATTTGATACTAAATGTTCTTCTATTAGACTCAAAAATACATATATATTATTTAAAAATAAAATTTAATTAATTATTTTACATTGTAAAAATGTATGTATTTAAAAAAAACTAACAATCAATAACAAATTATTGTTATCCAAAGTAGGGATATGATATATGCATATTACATACCAAGATAATATGTACCAAGACATTAAATATGAGTATAATATATAATTTTAAAATTAAAATAGAAATATTTTTAGAGCACATAATATTATGTTCTTATGATAGAAAAATATTATAATATATCATCAACATTGTTAGTAGTTTAATTACCCTAATATGTTTTATACCATAAGATACAATATAGAATTTAATAAAAATAAATGATATGTTTTCTTTGGATTTAGAAAATATAATATTTAATTTGTATTCAAGTTGTACTAGTTTAAAAAAATGCAGAAGCCTATACAATTTTTATAGGTTTTACTAATTATATAATTATAAAATTATAATCTAATAATGTAAGTACAGAGTTATAGTTGAAGATAATAGTATAATTGATTACTAAAGATAAGTAGTAATCATTAGTTATAACAAGCAAAAAAAAAAAAAAAATGTAAAGAAAATATAGAAACAAAAATTATATACCTAATATGCTTTACTTTCCCTATTCCAAAGAACTAATCTTTTATTTATTTCTATTTATTTCTATATTACCTGATTAATTAATAATTATTTTAATAAAATGTATTATGTTCATTATAGCCTAAAAATGTTAGTAGGTATCAAGACTTACTTTGATTTTGGAATATCATCTGGAACTTTTTTTATTTTTTCATTTACAGACAGTATTTCGGATAACAGTAAATCGAACCATGCAATTTTCTGTATTAAAAAAATATTTATGTAGGACAATTCAATTGTATTAAGAGAATGATTAAAATTATTATTAATGTTTCTCTTTCCAACAAATCCAATAGTCTTCAAGAACACATTAAATATAATAATACGATTTCGTGTGGGTAGGTGTACTTACGAAATCGTTTTTAAGTTCGTTTCCCACGATGCTGTTACATTTCAAATAAGCCTCCCAGAAAATATGTATATTTGACGGTTTTATAGGTATTGAATGATCCATAGGTTTGGAGTTATTTTGGAAATCTGAATAACAATAATTAACAAACCTTTAATACATTGGACCGATAACTCAATAAACGTGGTGCGTCCACTCACGAATGTCGTACCAACAAAGATTCATTTTAAAAACATAATAAAAATTAGTGCCTACTACAACTGCCTACGGGCTACGAGCCTACGACCGGTCTTAGCTTCTTACGTAACATTATTATAATATCAACTTAACGTTGTACACATACCTACTCGGGACGACCGACGAGACATTGAAAAATATAAAATTCCAGTTATTGGCGCGTACTATCACCTATCGGTCATCACGTGACCAAGGTTTTATCAACACAACCGTTTACCGCCTACAATCACGGAATACTGGCGAATGGCGATTTGGAAGACGTCTCGTCTCGACCGATCTCCCATTATTCTTCGACCGAAAAAATCGATATTATATGTTGCTCGAAATCGATTAATTGACAGCGTTGTATCGCAGATTAATTATATATATATATTCGTAGCTGTATATTAGTATTATTGAATTATTATTGTGTTGTCGAGATTATAATATTATAATGTATTAATATCGCGATAACCTTGCACCCGCCGGCCACAACCACAGCTTGTAGACGGTCTAATTATTTATATTTATTAAAATAAACGTAATTGAGTGTTTAATATAAGCACCTAATCTGTACAACTGTATATAAGACCCGTCGTTGGTATATAGTCCAATTAGACGGTATAATATACAAATGTAAAATAATATTACTCCAATCTACATAGTGTAGTAGGAACAGCTTAGATAATGTATACATTCATAATTTTAAAATAATTACATCTATATCAATAGATGATCTATTTTAATTTTAAGTGTTAAACAAACGTGTTACATATAGATAGGTACCTAATAAATTCCAACATAATAGGTACTTCAGTTAATTATACGCTGAATACGCTATAAAATATGGTAAATATGTAGTTATAAAGTTATCGTTATGTCCATTGTCCACAGTCTGCAATAGGGGATAACCGTAATTTAAAAAATAATATTATAAATTATAATAATAAAAGTTATTTTTTGAATTCATTACAATTTTATGTGGGTACGGTCACGTACGTATATTATTGAGATAACTATCGATTGTTAGACCTAACTAAATACCTATCAATACTTATATATGGCTTTAGAACAGAGGTCAATAGAAAATACAAAGTACGGTGATATTATAGAAACCTTATATAAGTCAAACCTTGTATTCGAATTATTTGATAGTTATATTCAATATTCTGCAACATGCCAATCGGTAGATGAATATCAGAATATGTATGAATATTGATTATATAAGTAATAATAAAAAAGCGGGTAAGTCGTGGATGTCGCTCTGCTGTACAGTAGGTTACTGTAATGGATGGGATTAAATTTGAATGCAATGATAGGTATCAATGTATCATTGTATACGAAAAACGATTCTGAACGGAGTTGATTTGTCAGTCTAGGATATATTATATTTAAATATTGTCATATATTCTATTTTGAAACAAATATTTTATTTTTCAATTAAGACGCATTTTGCATAAGGCATGGTTAATCAATAATTAGTGTAGTTATCATGTAGTTATCATAATTCATAATACCTTATATTATCATAGATATACGAATACCTGGTTTGAGGATAAATCGTTATCATTACGCGATTTCATAAAAATTTAAAACTCAAACGCTCAAAACATTTTTCCTATAATGACGCTTCAAATTTTCTCTATAGCTATTTGAAGCAAAACTTATGGAAAACTTATTGTTAAATTTTATAACCTCAGATATAAATACAAACAATATTATGAATTTTTAACTACAAAATAATTTGCAAATATTAATGGTTTTGACGAATTTTTGTCAATATTTGAAATTCAAATGCTAATAAAAATTTAATTTGAATTTCCGGTGGACATTTTTTTTGTGATAAAGATTGACAAATTTGTAAGGAATCTTGTATTAAATTTTCAAATCTTAGATTTAAAAAGAAAATTTTTTATGAATTTCTAGCTTATAATAATTTGCGAATTTTCGTAATGTTACGTATGTTGTCAAAATTTAAATTTAAATGCTTGTAAAAAAAAAATGTGGCTATAAATTTCTTGTATTTTTCAACTACTATTGTAAAAATATTTTAGGAGCCTTGTATTAAATTTTCAAAATCTTAGGTATAAAAGGAAAATTTTTTATGAATTTCTAGAATAAAATAATTTACGAATTTTCATGATTTTTACGTATGTTATCAAAATTAAAATTTGAATGCATGTAAAAAAAAATGTGGCTATATATTTATTTTATTTTTCAACTGCTATTGCAAAACTATACTATGAGCCTTGTATTAAATTTTCAAGTTTCAATTTTTCAGTTTTGTATTTTTAATCCTTAGTTATAAACGCAAAAAATTTTATGATTTTGGATTCTGAGTGAAGTGATGAATGTATTGATTTTACAACGATGTGTGTTTTTTTTTTGTGTCCATGTACAGCATAACTAGTCGAAATAATGCTTCGAATTCAAACTTTGGGGGTGGTTTCCGATGTAAAATTGAATATCCTTGGTGCATTATAGAGGTCTAAAGTAAACATTTCAAACATTTTAGTAAAATACATAAATTTATTATTTACGATAAATTTTAAGATTAAAAATATTTAATGTTTGTAGAATTTAAAATATATGTATTTGCTAATTTTAAAATTTTTTGTTGCATAAACATTCTGGATCTAGTAATCATAAATTTTTTAAATCAAGTAGGTATTGTCTTAATAGTATACAATTATAGAATATAAAACCACTTGATATTAAATTTATTTTTTGTCAGTTTTATTTTCAATATTTGCATAATTTTTAGACTGTAATTCTCAATTATACTAATTGATTTAAAAAATTAATGATTACTAGATATCTACAGATTTTTATGAAATTATTAAATACTTTTATATAAGATAGCCAGGTAGGTACTGTTCATATAACTCAGTATAATTGTTTGACAAAGCCCCCAACAGGTCACTTTGGTCAACTTAAATCTTGCAACCCCATGCATTTAACCCAAATTGCGCCTATGTACTCCATACCATTCTCCAGTCTGCTGGTTCATTAATTTATTCATTTCATTATTATCTGAGTTGGTTGCATTACAATAATGAAAATAAAAATTATTTTATTTTAATAAAAACAAACAGTTATAATAACATACGTTAAAAACAAGTTATTTGAAATTTTATCCAAATGCCCTTGGTATTTCAACCAGGGACAAGCAGCAGAAATGTGATCAGTTGTTCATTTTCCTTTCACCTATTAATAAGGTATAAAATATTATAATATCCTAAATAAAAAATATAGAAATTATAATATGTATTTTAATATTTTATTAAAGTTAAACATACATTAATCAGTATAATAAGGACTTCAAAATCTTTCCCGTCCCAAGCTTCAAAAGGTACCAAAAGTTGAAGGCAATTGGATTTGGTATTTACTTCCACATTTACAGATAATCCAACTTTAGGTGGAGCTTGTTGTGTATCTTGACCATGATCAAATCCCTTATGTGGTAGTTCATCGCCAAATGGATAACTCAACTTAAATTCTTTACCTTTAAAAATAGATAACATTATGTCTATAAATATTAACTCGAGATAATGAAAACTGTTCACGAACAAAACAAATTTTATATTTTGCAATACTACAATTCTTATAGTAATAGTAGTATAATATCAAAAGTTTGTCATCCCGACAATAACTAATATTATTTAACTAATCATCAGCCCCTTTTATTGCTTCAGTTGTTGGATCAATGTCCGAACGACCTTCAATGGATAAAGCAGTTACTAACTCAGGAGACGTGACAAAGGCGTGAGTCGCTGGATTGGCATTATTTCGTCCAGTGAAGTTTCTATTGTATAAGCTGACAATAGTATTCTTTTGACCCATTTTAACATCTTTACGGTTAGGTTGAGTATAATTTTTTGATAAATTGAAATAAGTTTAGATTTTTATATATAAACTCCTTGTGCCTTTTATTTGTTTATAAAACATATATTTACATTCTCAAAATTTTAATATTTTTTGTAACCATAGATACTTAAAATTGTTTGCGATTCATAGTTATTTATTAAATATACCTATTTAATTACATTATTATTATATTCTGAACGTAATTTCTTTAAAGTATTCAGAAAACTTAAAACTTTATAGATTACTATTTATTTAAGAGTGAAATTATGGCGTTTTTCAAACATTTCAATGGAATACAATCTATCTTCTGGAAATCGGTATTTTTCAAACCGCATGCCATGTTGAGGGCCAATGTTAGAAAAGCACCAACGATGAGCGTGTTTGACAAGAACGTTTTGCCTTACCAAAAGATGAAATCAAACTTAAGCATTGTGAAAGAAAAGTATGTGTAATATTTTAATTGCAAATAAAGTTATTCCTATCTCATATCAATCTCATAATGCATCTACATGGACCACGTTCTAGATCCAGCCTGGATAAAGTAATTTCGGAGGTTCTATACTCTATACTCTTGAGTCTATAGGCATTTCTCCAATATATAGAGAATGTATATCATAGGGAAATATTTTTTTTCAATTAAATTACATTTAACATTGGTTGTAGATCATATAGTGTCTATGTATAGGCTTGATAGATGTGTTTTATATTAGTTCGTAATCAGTGGCGTCATTTCAGCTTTAAAAGGTAGGGACAATGGTATTCAAAAATATTGATCAGTCTATATAAATCAAATAAACAAGCGAGAAAGAGTTGAATAATTACTGTGCCTACCTTTTTCAGTGATTATTATATATTTTTATCTTGAAGTTTGAAGGATCGATCTAATTTAACTACAATACGAACCGCGACTGCTAAAACATAATTAAAAAGTCTAAGCATTTTAAATATCTTCTATTATAGAGGTTTTTTAGTAATCATTGATAAATAAAAGAGTGATCGTTTTTTTTTTAGAATTTTTACTCAAAAATAACAAATTAAAATAATGTTTGCAATTATTATGTATCGAGACGGTGTCATTTATTATATAATATGACAATATTTTATGTTAAAATAAGCAATTTTTAATATTTTTTTTTTTTTTTTTTTTAACAGGATAGGAAAACCGTTGTGTTTGACTGAAAAAATCCTTTATTCACATTTGGAGGAACCAGCTACACAAGAAATCGAACGAGGTGTATCTTATTTAAAACTAAGACCCGATCGTGTGGCAATGCAAGATGCTACTGCTCAAATGGCTATGCTGCAGTTTATGTCATCTGGTTTACCTAGAGTGGCGGTACCTACGACAATTCATTGTGACCATTTAATTGAAGCTCAAGTAAGTTAGATTTATTAAACAGTTGAAAATGATATATCATTTTTATTAAAAAATTGTTTAACAACAGATCGGTGGACAAGAGGACCTAAAAAGAGCTAATAAAGATAACGAAGAAGTATTTAATTATTTGAAAACGGCTAGTGCTAAGTACGGAGTTGGATTTTGGCGCCCTGGTTCTGGGATTATTCATCAAGTAAATTACAAACTAAAACAAAATATTAGCTATTATATGTATATAAAAATAACATTTATTTATTAAAATAAATTGTGATATTTTGTATATAGATAATTCTGGAAAACTATGCATTTCCCGGATTGTTGATGATTGGCACAGACTCTCACACGCCTAATGGCGGTGGACTTGGTGGATTGTGTATTGGAGTAGGTGGTGCGGACGCTGTTGATGTGATGGCAAATTTTCCATGGGAGTTGAAGTGTCCTAAAGTAAACAATAATAATAATTAATATCTAATAATTTTAAATTACGCTTTTAATTTCTAAATATAGATTATTGGAGTCCATTTAACTGGTAAAATGAAAGGATGGACAACACCAAAGGACGTCATCCTTAAAGTGGCAGATATTTTGACAGTCAAAGGAGGAACCGGTGCTGTAATTGAATATCACGGACCAGGAGTTGATAATATATCATGTACAGGTAACAATGTCCATATATACAATAAAAATTACTTACTTTCTTAGACCTCTGTATAGACTCAAAAACTATTGGAACGTTTAAATGATATACCAATAGATACCTAGGAGACTCTGGGGAAATTTGTAGCTTAGTTTCACCACCCAATTAGGTCATTATAGGATGGCTATCGCATATTAGTTTAGTTTCTGCTCACAAAACATAATAACATAGTATTATACAATATAACTATGATAACACAAACAAAATATATTATAGTTTATTTTAAAGGTCACCATCATAATTGGTGACACGTAATATAATATTTAAAAAATAAAAAATATATGGTTGTGGTTTTTATTAGTAAAATAGAATGCTTCACTGATTTCGAGAAAAAACAATTGAGGATATTTTAATAGAAACAATAAATAAATGAATAATACTCTTTTAACATAGATATTATTATTAGTCGGGTTCTATCTTTATAACGTAACCAAACCTAACAAAGAGTATCTATAATTTTATAATCATTTAATCATATTTATCAAGGTATGGGTACCATTTGCAATATGGGAGCTGAAATTGGAGCCACTACCAGTTTATTTCCATATAATCACCGAATGGCGAATTATTTAAAAGCTACTTCACGTAGTGATATTTCAGAAGAAGCTGCAAAGTATAGTGAATCATTGTTGACTCCTGACAAAGGCTGTCATTATGACCAGGTAATCCTTTGTACTTGTACTAATACAATACCACGCTAACATGTTGTTGTTTTATCATTGGTGTAGTTAATTGAACTCGATTTAACAACATTGGAACCTCATGTCAATGGACCATTTACACCAGATCTCGCTCATCCTATTTCAAAACTTGGCAAAAATACCAAAAGTAACGATTGGCCTGTTGAAATTAAAGTTGGTTAGTTACATGATTATTTAATTTATGACAAATGTTGGAAGAGATAAAGGCGAATATTTGATCTGATATTATTTGATCTTAAAATACCAGTAAAATAAAATCACAAGCAACCTTGTGTTGCATATTCAAACCTTATATTTGAAAAATTAAATATTTTTGAATTTTGAAAATGAAAATAAATTTGTCTATATAATTTATAATGTTTAACGCACGTTTAATTATATGTATATGTTAAATATTAGGTATATTAAAATGGTTTTAAATCCATGAACGATGAGTAGATATCTTAGCTTTTTTATTTAGATTTATTTTATTAACTGTTAAAATACAATTATCCGTAAATATAATATTGCAATCATCATATAAAAATAGTAAAAATGATGTTATTTTTATATTTGGTATGATAATGTTTTTTTTTTAAATTTCAGGTCTGATTGGAAGTTGCACAAATTCAAGTTATGAAGATATGGCGAGATGTGGTACTATTGCAAAAGAAGCCTTAGATCATGGTCGAAAATCAAAAATTCCATTTTATGTCACTCCTGGATCTGAACAAATCAGGGCGACAATTGAAAGAGACGGAATTGTATAAAAAAATAAAATATTTAATAAGTATTTATTGGTAGATATTTAAATTACAAAATTGTTTATAGGCACAAATACTGAGAGATTTTGGAGGTACTGTATTAGCTAATGCATGTGGCCCATGCATTGGTCAATGGGACCGTAAAGACGTTAAAAAGGGTGAAAAGAATACTATTGTCAGCTCATACAATAGAAATTTCACTGGACGAAATGATGCCAATCCAGCGACTCACGCCTTTGTCACGTCTCCAGAGTTAGTAACAGCTTTATCCATTGAAGGTCGTTTGGACTTTGATCCAACAACTGAATCAATAAAAGGGGCTGATGGTTAGTTAAATATTAAATATTATTAGTTATTGTCGCTCTGACAAGCTTATGATATTATACGAATACTATGATTGTATTGATGCAAAATACTAAATTGTCTCACTATTGTGAACAGTTTTCATTACCTCGAGTTAATATTTATATATTCATAGACATAATGTTATCTATATTTATAGGTAAAGAATTTAAGCTAAGTAATCCATTTGGCGATGAACTACCACAAAAGGGATTTGATCCTGGTCAAGATACATACCAAGCCCCACCTAAAGATGGGTCCACTGTAAATGTAGAAGTAAATTCCAAATCTAATCGCCTTCAACTATTGGAACCTTTTGAAGCTTGGGACGGGAAAGATTTAGAAGGCCTTATTATACTGATTAAAGTATGTTTAACTTTAATGAAATACGTATTATAATTTCTATATTTTTTACTTAGGATATAATAATATTTTATACCTTTTTAATAGGTGAAAGGAAAATGTACAACTGATCATATTTCTGCTGCTGGTCCCTGGTTGAAATACCGCGGGCACTTGGATAATATTTCAAATAACATGTTTTTAACGTATGTTATTATAATTGTTTATTTTTATTAAAATAATAATTGTTATTTTCATAATTGCAGGGCAACCAATTCGGATAATAATGAAATGAATAAAGTAATGAACCAACAGACTGGAGAATGGGATGGAGTACCGGATACAGCAAGAGCATACAAAGCAAATAATTTACCGTGGGTTGTGTTTGGTGATGAAAACTATGGTGAAGGAAGTAGCAGAGAACATGCTGCTTTAGAACCACGTCATTTGGGAGGACGTGCAGTCATTGTCAAGTCTTTTGCAAGGATACACGAAACAAATTTGAAAAAGCAGGGACTATTAGCATTGACATTTTCCGACCCCAATGATTATGACAAAGTTCAACCAAGTGATACAGTGTCTTTAGTCGGACTTGATCAGTTCGCTCCCGGCAAGGTAAACCAAAATTGAAAATTTTAGGCTACTTGCTCATTTTATTTACTCATTTTTAGTTGAACTATTCCACTAATAAATTTTATTATTTCAGCCTTTACTATGCATACTATGCCATAGTGATGGAAGTAGTGATGAAATATTACTAAATCATACATTCAACGAACAACAAATCGAATGGTTTAAAGCCGGCAGTTCATTAAACAGAATGAAGCAATTGGCTGACTCATCTAGTTCGTAACAGACCAAGGAACAGCACAAATTATAGTTCAAGTAGGTAATTTACCTACATCAAGATTAAATTAAATTTTATTCATTCAAAATCTATGTCTATTCAGTACCTATTTCAATATACCTATTTATTTTATTACAAAAAACAATAAAAGTACCGCCGTTGTGTGATTATATTTTAAATTTGTATGACCCATAAACTACTCGTTCTAAATTCAATTTTTATACACCAAAATACTTAAAAATAATTTTGATTTGGAATATGAAACAAAAACTCTGTTGCCATTAAACAAATTTAAAACAAAATAAATTATAAATATATTTATTAAGCCAAATATTGCCAGCAATCTGCACATAGTGATTAATGTGGTGTTAAATGACAAAGCTCTGTGAACATAATATTATAATATAAATAAAGACATAATGATGTAATAATGTAAAATTTGTATTTCTCTAATGATAATCTGTAACTATTGTTTTAATTGTCTTAAGTATACTATTAATAATCAGACATATTTTTGGTTATGTACAATAAAATATAAAATTTTTTTCCTTAATCATCTTGTAAACGTGTGATTGATAGATGTTAAACATGACAAATTATTGAAGAATTTTCAAAATTAATAGTAATATTCATACATTTATTATTTGCGATGATTTTTCAATTGAAAACTATTTAATGTTTGGAAGAATAAAAAATATAATTTGCATTTTTCACCATTTTTAACGCATCAAAACTTTGGATCTATTAATTTTTTTTTCTAATCTTTTTGCATTGTTGTAATTAAATTTGTTTTATTTTTAATGATTGTATATTTTTAAGACAATACTTGGTTTAAAAAATTAAAAATTAGTATCAAAAGTTTTGATGCATTAAAAAATGGTGTAATATGCAAATTATATTTTTGATTCTTTCAAACTTTAAATAATTTTCAATTAAAAATTCATCGCAAATAATAAATGTATGAACATTACTATTAATTTTGAAAATTCTTCAATAATTTGTCATGTTTAACATGTAGCAATCACATGTTTACAAGATGATTAAGGAAAAAAATATTATATTTTATTGGGCATAACCAAAAAATATGTCTGATTATAAATAGTTTATGTAAATAACTAAATGTTAATAAATAGTATATTTAAGACAATTAAAGCAATAGTTACCGATTATCATTAGGGAAATACAATTTTTACAATATTACCTCATTATGTGTTTATTTATATTATAATACTATGTTCACAGAGTTTTGTCATTTTCCACCACTTTAATCACCTTACAGATTGCTGGCAATATTTTGCTTAATAAATATATTTTAAAATTTAACTTAGTTTATTGGCAACAGAGCTTTTATTTCATATTCCAAATCCAAATTATTATTAAGTATTTTGGTGTTTAAAAATTGAATCTAGTACAAGTAGTTAATGGGTCTAACAAATTTATAATATAATCATACAACATTGGTACTTTTTACTGTTTTTTGTAATAAAAATAAAATATATAAGTTGAAATGGTTTACAATTCATGATTATCATGCAATAATTATATCAAATATTATAAGTCATAAGTAGATGAATGTACATAGATTTTGAATGAATAAAATAAATTTCCATTCAAATTGTTGTTAGTTGAATGTAGGATTTAGTAATATTTCATCACTACTTCCATAGTATGCATAGTAAAGGCTGAAATAATAAAATTTATTAGTGGGATAGTTCAACTAAAAATGTGTTTATAAAATGAGCTAGTAGCCTACAAATTTCAATTTTCATTTTGATTTTACCTTGCTGGCCTGTGAATTCAAGAAGTCAGACTAAACACCCTCCATCACTTCGTTGGACTTTATCATAATCTTTGGGGTCAGAAATTGACAAGGTTAATAGTCCCTGCTTTTTCAAATTTGTTTTTTGTATCCTTGCAAAAGACTTGACAAAGACTGCACCAAATGACGTGGTTCTAAAGCAGCATGTTCTCTGCTACTTAATTACTTTATTCATTTCATTTTATCCGAATTGGTTGCACTGTAATTATGAAAATAACAATAATTTATTTTAATAAAAACAAACTATTATAATAACATACGTTAAAAACATGTTATTTGAAATATTATTCAAGTGCCTGCGGTAATTCAACCAGGGACCAGCAGCAGAAATATGATCAATTGCACATTTTCCTTTTACCTATTAAAAAGGTATAAAATATAATTATATCCTAAGTAAAAAATATAGAAATTATAATATATATTTCATTAAAGTTAAACATTATTTAATCTGTATAATAAGGCCTTCTAAAACTTTCCCGTCCCTAGCTTCAAATGGTTCCAATAGTTGAAGGCGATTGGGTTTGGAATTTACTTCCACATTTACAGTTAACCCATCTTTAGTTGAGGCTTGGTATGTATCTTGACCAAAATCCCTTTTGTGGTAGTTCATCGCCAAATGAATTAAGCAGCTTAAATAGATAACATTATGTCTAAGAATATATAAATATTAACTCGAAGGTAATGAAAACTGTTCACAAAAGAAACAATTTAGTATTTTGCATCAATACAATCATAGTATTCATATAATTTAATATTTAACTAACCATCAGCCCCTTTTATTGATTCAGTTGTTGATTCAAAGTCCAAACGACCTTTAATGGATAAAGCAGTTACTAACTCTGGAGAAGTGACAAAGGCGTGAGTCGCTGGATTGGCATCATTTCGTCCATTGAAATTTCTATTTTATGAGCTGACAATAGTATTCTTTTTACCCTTTTTAACATCTTTACGGTCCCATTGACCAATGCATGGACCACATGCATTAGCTTATACTTTCCTTCCAAAATCTCTCAGTATTTGTGCCTAAACAATTTTGTAATTTAAATATCTACCAATAAATACTTATTAAATATTTTATTTTTTTATACAATGCCGTCTCTTTCAATTTCGTCTTCCTAATTTGTTCAGATCCAGGAGTGACATAAAATGGAATTTTTGATTTACGACCATGATCTAACGCTTCTTTTGCAATTGTACCACATCTCGCCATATCTTCATAACTTTAATTTGTGCAACTTCCAATCAGACCTGAAATTTAAAAAAACATCATACCAAATATCTTATAACCAAATATAAAAATAACATTATTATTTTTACTATTTTTATATGATGATTTCAATAATATATTTACGGATTCTAGTATCTAATATTAAAATATCTAATATTTAACATATTCACATATAATTGTAATTAAATGTATTGAATAATTATTGAATATCAATTAATTATTATCACAGTTATCATCTGCGTTAAACATTATAAATAATATAGATAAATTTATTTTCATTTTCAAAATTCAAAAATATTTAATTTAAAAATCTAAGGTTTGAAAATGCAACACAATATTCCTTGTGATTTGATTTTACTGGCATTTTAAAATCAAATGTTATTAGATCAAGTATTTGCCTTTATTTCTTCCAACATTTGTCATAAAT
Source organism: Diuraphis noxia (assembly GCF_037042655.1). Lineage (NCBI taxonomy): Eukaryota > Metazoa > Arthropoda > Insecta > Hemiptera > Aphididae > Diuraphis > Diuraphis noxia. Next base: position 9,960,391 of record NW_028301713.1, on the reverse strand, counting down.
TAAATAAATAAGTAACTAACCAACTTTATTTTCAACAGGCCAATCGTTACTTTTGGTATTTTTCCCAAGTTTTGAAATAGGTTGAGCGAGATCTAGTGTAAATGGTACATTGTTATGAGGTTCCAATGTTGTTAAATCAAGTTCAATTAACTACACCAATGATAAAATAACAACATGTTATCGTGGTATTGTATTAGTACAAGTACAAAGGATTACCTGGTCATAATGACAGCCTTTGTCAGGAGTCAACAATGATTCACTATACTTTGCAGCTTCTTCAGAAATATCCTTACGTGTAGTAGCTTTTAAATAATTTGCCGTTCGGTGAATATATTGAAACAAACTAGTAGTGGCTCCAATTTCAGCTCCCATATTACAAATGGTACCCATACCTTGATAAATATGATTAAATGATTATTAAAGTTATAGATACTCTTTGTTAGGTTCCAGGCCAGTACCTTAAGCCTTATGTTAAATCAAACCGAGACGGCAATCCATTTGCAGCGGATAGTAATTTTATTTTATAATGTTTTTGCATTGTTTGTAATTAAATTTGTTTTATTTTTAATGATTGAATATTTTTAAGACAATACTTGGCTTAAAAAATTAAAAATTACTAGATCAAAAGTTTTGATGAATTAAAAATGGTGTAATATGCAAATTATATTTTTTATTCTTCCAAACATTAAATAGTTTTCAATTAAAAATTCATCGCAAATAATAAATGTATGAACATTACTATTAATTTTGAAAATTCTTCATTAATTTGTCATGTTTAACATGTAGCAATCACATGTTTACAAGATGATTAAGAAAAAGATCTTATGTTTTATTGGGCATAACCAAAAATATTTCTGATTATAAATAGTTTACTTAAGACAATTTAAACAATAGTTACAGATTATCATTAGAGAAATACAATTTTTACATTATTACCTCATTATGGATTTATTTATATTATAATATTATATTCACAGAGTTTTAAATCTATTGAAATTTAAGATTTTTGAAATAATATTTTATACATATATTAATTTAGTTTTTAAGATAATGATTATTATCATAACCTATTCTATAAGTTGTAAATTGTAAAACACAATCATGTTTTTCCACCCATCTTGTCTCACATAAGGAATGTAATGATGATTTTAAAGTATTTTTAAAATATAATTTTTTTTTTGCCGATGTATTAAAAAAATTAATTATTTCTTTCATTATTCCGAAAGCGTTTCTTACAAATTTAATTTTGTATCCTTTCATAATAGACAAATTTAAGGCATGACTAAAACAAGTGCATTTGATTGCATTTTTCATTTTCTCTTTAAGTATTTTAACTGCTCCACATTTTTCGGATAGCATAACACTACATTCATCTGTTGTAATTCCGACGCAATTTTCAAATGGTAAATCAAGTTTTTTTAAAATATTTAAAACTGAATTTCCTATAATTTCACCATTTATTTTAGGTTCTATTTCCCCTTCAGTATTTTTATAATTGTCTTGATGACAGTCTAGGAATCCGACAAAATCTTCATACACTTCATTTTTATGGACATAACGAATAACAGTGACTAACTGGGAAATTTTTGATACATCGGTGGTTTCATCAAAAATAACACTATAAAACTTTGATTGTTTTTCTCTTTCCAACACATTTTTCAGTATAAAATTTCCTATACTACAAAAAAGTTTGTTCTGTCGTTTTACTAATTTAAGTGGCTCTAGACTCGGAACTTAATAAATGATTTTTTTAAATCTCATCACCAGATGAAATTCTAAAATTTAATAATTCCCTGAAATTTCCATTATTTTCTGTAGGAGTGTAGGCTTTTGAGAATCGTCAAATATACTGCCATCATCGCGATGTCCTCAAATAGCAATATTTTGTTTACCAAGAAATATTAACAAGTCAATTATTGGTTTCAACCTTGATCTGTTTTCTTTAACTTGTTCATAATGAGCTGTATTTAATTTATTAGTAATTTTATTTTGTGGATTATTATAAACATGTAAAAATGATTTTCCATCCTGAACGGCGTTTTTTTGGTAAATATTTCTACTATGAGTTTCTAGGTAACCATCCTTTCCAAGAAGTTTAGCAAATTTGGTTAAAGGTTCGGTTACAAGAAATTTAAGAGGCATTTTCCTTTGCCAGTATTAGAGTGATTAAAAACTGAACAATAAACACAGAATAAACCATTCATAGATTTTGATATCACTAGCCAAAAATATTTTTCCAAATGCTCTATTTTTGCGAATCTTTTTTCTATACTACCACATTTTTTATGAATAGAAAAAGGAAAATCATTTTTATTTAGGGGTCTCCAATGATTTTCAAGAAGTTGTTTTTTAAAAATATTATTAATATAAGAATTTGAATTTAAAAAATCTCCAATATATAGTGTTTTATTTAAATTAATTTCAGTGTTTAATGGTTGACAAATATGTGATTCAATTTTTTCTTTGGATGGTAAAGACGACTCACTTGAATCCACAGCAATTCGATTTTTATTTTCCTCAATTGTTCCATCATTATTTTCCACAGCACTTGAACTAGTTGCACTTTTCTTTTTAAAATAATGTGTAATATTGACAGTTTTCCTCTAAGACATTATATGTTTATGCTCAATAAACGAATAATATGAAATAATTACAGTATAACAACAATAATACAAACGTCACCAATTAAATTAAAAAAATAATTCGCGGTCACTTTTAACGGCCTATTATTAATATAATTTCGATTACTGATTAGTAAGGAAATTATACGTAATACGAGTACGTGTATATCAATGGTTGTCAAACTACGGAGTGTGTAATCTAAAATCAACAGTCATTTGGTACTGCTAGAAGTAAACTCATCTGTATTATAGATTAATACCGATATTTCAGTCAGTTTTGTAAACAAAATAAACATGGAATCTTATACTATTTTTAGGACAAAACTCTATGGGTCGGTTGGGCTGGCCGGCTGGCGATTATCGTCGCTCATACGGTCACAATAATAATATTATTGGTATCGACACTTCATATATTTATGTTATAAAAATAAAAGACGAAAATTAATTGACCTAACAATAAATTAGAATGGTATAACACAAAATAATGCAATTTAATAGTACAACAAATTAGATTAACACATTTTTATACAGCTGACGGTGGGGGGGCGACCACCCCTACCACCCCCTCTTGGATCCGCGCCCGAGTCAAAAGGTTCAAAATAAATGTTTTACTAATAGTTTTTCAATATGTTATCAACAAAACTTCTTTATTGACAATGTTTTTCACTGATCTATTAGTGTGTTTTACTAATAGTTTTTCAATATGTTATCTACAAAACTTCTTTGTAGACAATGTTCTTCACTGATCTATTAGTAGGCGACAAAATCACCAAGCTATTGGGTGAGCTTACGCGTGAGCAAGCTTTGTAGTTCTGCCCATGTGAAAAACAGTTTTCTCGCAAATCTATTCCTGCAAATTTAAGAGTTTGGCCTTGAGACTTGTTTATAGTCATTGCAAATCAGACTTTTTCAGGGGAAACTGTAATCGTTTAAATTCGAACGGATGGTCATTCGGAATTAAAGGGATTCGTGGTACAAACACAGTTTGGCCAAATGTTGGCTTCTACTATATTGCGTTGTAAAGCTTTGGCCTTAAGCCTGGTCCCATTGCACAGTTTAGTTGGTTTCAAATTTCGCAACAACATAATAGGTGTGCCCACACGCAGAATAAGCCTATGATATGGCATGCCCAGTGGTTTCAATGAATTTAAATATTCAACCGGATAATTAGTTGCATCGTCCATGTTGACCACCGTATCTATCGAAGTATATACTTTTTCTTCCCCTTCAAAAGACATCAGCAGTGTATCATTGATAGCCGCCGCTTGGTCATTTTAGATTCTGAGCGGAGCGATGAATGTATTGATCTTACCATGATGTGTGTTTTTTTTTTTTTTTGTTTTTTATTTTGTGTCTGTCGTCACGTTTTGGGGCAGTAAAAATGCTTCGATTTTTGACTTCAGTACCTCGTTCGATCAGAAAGTGAATCTAGTTGGTACTTTGGGGGGTCAAAAGTAAAAAATTCTTAATACTTTTCTAAATAATTGAGAAAAACAAACTAAAAATTAAGGGAAAAACGGGAAATTTTACGCACACTCATTTTTCGAAAATTTTGACAAAATACGTAAAAATCACGAAAATTCATAAATTATTTTAAGCTAGAAATTCATAAAAAATTTTCTTTTTAAATCTAAGATTTAAAAATTTAATACAAGATTCCTTACAAGTTTTTCAATCTTTATCACAAATAAAAATTCCACCAGAAATTCAAATTACATTTTTATGAGCATTTGAAATTTAAATTTTTAAGATTTCCTTATTTTGGTGTAACTCTAAAACAAATTACCGCAGATACTTGAAATTTTGACTGAATGTTTATATAGGCGTTTTATATATTTGATAAAATTTTCAAAATATTTAGATTTGTTTTGAGCTGTTTACTGACATTTTAATTTTTCAACTTTTTTAGTTTTTTTTTCTATAAATATCGATAAAAATTTATTTGTTCGGTAGAAAAGCTTGAAAATTTAATACAAGGCTTCTAACACATTGTAACAATAGAAGTTAAAAAATATTAAAAATTCGTAGGCACGATTTTTTTTTATAAGCATTCAAAGTTTGAATTTTTACAACATATTATGTAAAAATCACGAAAATTCGTAAATTATTTTATGCTAGAAATTCATAAAAAATTTTCCTTTTATATCTAAGATTTGAAAAATTTAATACAAGGCTCATTATATATTTTTACAATAGCAATTGAAAAATAAAAGAAATATATAGTCACAATTTTTTTTATTAGCATTTCAAGTTCATTTTGACTAAATGCGTAAAAATTACGGCAATGTTCAAATTATCTTAGATAGAAATTCATAAAAGTTTTCCTTTTTAATTCTTAGATTTGAAAATTTAATACAAGGCTCCTAACATATTTTTACAATAGCAGTTGCAAAATAAAAGGAATACATAGTCACAATTTTTTTTTTAAGCATTCAAAGTTTGAGTTTTGACAACATATGTAAAAATCACGAAAATTCGCAAATTATTTCAAACTAGAAATTCATAAAAATTTTTCTTTTTAAATCTAAGATTTGAAAATTTTTAATAATCTATAATATATCCTAGACAGATAAACCGTCTTCGCTCAGAATCGTTTTTTGTATACAATGATATAATATCATTGGATTCAAATTTAATTCCATCCATTACAGTAACCCACTTGTAATCTACTGTACAGCAGAGCGACATACACGACTTACCCGCTTTTTTTGGAGTAAGTATAGCACGTTCACACAACCATTCCATAGGCTTATCATGAATATGAACAATATCTGGATAAATTTTTGATATTAAATCCTGAACCGTAGTTACAACTGTGCACAAATTTTCTGGGATAGTTATCATTTCATCAATCGATGGATAATCACCATTGCCAATTTCAAGTAAAAGATCTGCAAATCCACCCGCAAACTTTTCCTCTCCCAAGTGTACCCGCATATTTTTTGACAGTTTGAGTATATTAATCGTAGGCCATAAAGTAGATCTTTTAAGACATGATTTGACTTCATCAGTTCTGGTCCCTTTTGGTACTACTGGTAGAGTCTGCCTAAAGTCTCCAGCCAGTAAAACCGTTACACCACCCATTAACCCTCTGGTCGCCGGGCCGTACCGTATTTACCGTAATCGGTCGACTGCTCGATAAATATATAGATATACAAATTACATGTAAAAATTTTCTTTTACCGATTTCAACCCTTTAAATTCAAAAATCCTTTCTTAGCGCACGTCTACATCATAATAGCTATCTGTATGCAAAATTTCAGCCAGATCCGTCCAATGGTTTGAGCTGTGCGTTGATAGCAGTCAATCAGCTCACTGTTTTATGTATACAGATTATATTCACAGAGTTTTGTCATTTTCCACCACTTTAATCACGTTACAGATTGCTGGCAATATTTTTTTAAGTATTTTTGTGTATAAAAAATTAATCTAGTACAAGTAGTTTATGGATCTTACAAATTTATAATATAATCATACAACAGTGGTACTTTTACTGTTTTTTGTAATAAAAATAAAATATATAAGTTGAAATGGTCACAATTCAAGATTATCATGCAATAATTATATCAAATATTATAAGTTATAAGTAGATTAATGTACATAGATTTTGAACGAATAAAATAAAATTCCATTCTAATTGTTGTTCGTTGAATGTAGGATTTAGTAATATTTCATCACTACTTCCATCAGTATGGCAGAAATATAATCAGTTGTAAATTTTTCTTTCACCTATTAAAAAGGTATAAAATATAATTATATCCTAAGTAAAAAATATAGAAATTATAATATATATTTCATTAAAGTTAAACATTCTCTAATCTGTATAATAAGGCCTTCTAAATCTTTCCCGTCCCAAGCTTCAAATGGTTCCAATAGTTGAAGGCGATTGGATTTGGAATTTACTTCCAAATTTACAGTTAATCCATCTTTAGTTTGGGCTTGGTATGTATCTTGACCAGGATCAAATCCCTTTTGTGGTAGTTCATCGCCAAATGGATTACTCAGCTTAAATTCTTTATCTTTAAAATAGATAACATTATGTCTATAAATATATAAATATTAACCCGAGATAATGAAAACTGTTCACGAGTCCTAAAAATCTAGTAGGGTGAAATATATTTCAAGAGGCCCCATATTTTAATAACTAGATGTTTGTCTAAGAGGTTAACAATCAAAAGAACAACTTTATAAGTAAACACTTATATCGGAAACCAACTATGGATCTTTTTATTCAAAGTGACCTATAACCGTCCGTTTTTCATACGTTACCCGAATATTATTTATTTTTCTATTTTCATTCAGATTGATACTTATTAAACCCATTGGACATTGTCGTAGTCAGCATTCACGATGGGTATTGGGTGTGTAAGAGTACTGTATAGACTTTTCCCTCCCCAAATCCTAACCCTGGCTACAGCACTGCCTTCCCTGCGGACAACCACATGGTTAAATAAGTCATTAGAAGGTTAGTTTATGTTAGATGCCCTATAAACAATGGTAAGTTAAGCTCAAGTGATGATAGATGGGTGTAACACGATTGGGAACGAATGTCACTTATCGGTGAATTTGTTTTTTTAGCCGAAAACCGAACGATTGCGAACGTTTATAGGCTACGTTACCAAGTTTATTTTTAAAAATTAAATATTAGATATAAATTATACAATTTGACGTTATGACTACGTTAGAAAGTAAAATTAAATTATACAAAATAATAGGTAAAGTTTAAAACGGGGTTATAAAACTGATTTAAAATAATATATAATATAAAACCTTTTTTATTATATAAATATAATTTACTAACAATGAACTATTGTCAACGCTGTACGAAAAAAGGCTGCAGTTAAAAACGTTCGCAATCGTGATACGGGAATAGGTCCGTTCATAATCGTTCCATTCGCACTGGTCGTGACCTTTACATTGATCTTTTCCTACTAATTATCAAGGTATTCGACATTGTAAACATAACAATGAAAGAGAATATTTAAAAATTAATGAGGAAATTATTAATACTATGCTGAATATATTAGAAAATAATACATATTTTTTTTTTAGCATTTATAATAAATACATTAATACATTAAATATTATATATATCATATGATTATTATTGCCATAATGTTGAACACGGTTTTAAAGTCATATTAGTATTTTACTAATATTTCATAAAAACTAATGTCAATCACAGCAAATAATGTGTCCTCCGGTCAAAATTTGTTCTATAATTTTAATGTATATAGGTACAATACTATTTGATAAGTATCTTAAAATTAATTGTGGTCCATAATTACGAGTCTTATTTCTTCATTTTTAAAATTGTTGGCAATTTAAATGTTTTAATATCGTTCGATCGTGTTGATTTAATAAATTATATTTATTGTAAATAAACTGGAGTTCGTTAAATAGAAAAATTAATTTATAACAATTAGATTGATTTTAATGAATTTTTGTGGATAAAACATTCCAACTAAGTGCCTGCCTACTGTATAAATCTTCATTTCTTAATGCACTAAAAATTGTAAATAATTCTTTCGGTATATGATTTGAAGATTGTGAACTGCAGTCATGGGTTGGCTTGATATTATATACTACTGCAGTCTTCAGTGTGTTTTCTAACATTATAATTATTCCAATTTTTTTTTGTTTCTTAAAATACATTTGCTTGCGGATGCCAACCCCCCGTTTTTCATTTTTTCCATAGTGTAACTCTAAAGAATATTTGATGTAATGTTTATTGCAAAAACAAAATACCTATTATACACTTTTAAGTCCAAGGCATTATGATTATGAAAATATGATCAATCAAGTAATATTAAATTTAATGATTTGAAACTTTATTAAGTTTTAAAAACACAATTTTTTTTCCTATTCCGCAGTCTGTGTTAGTTTAGAATGTAAAAAATAAAAATAATAAGATAAATATATAAACATCCGCTCACTATAATTGTTGAGAACACCTTGTAAGTCATGGCCTATGATAGTGTTATGATTATAACTTATGTAATATTATAATCTGTAAGAGTACGTCTTTTATTCGTATTTCTATATTTGACATAAGTGTATTCTGTATAATATGACCTTTTAAAATTAATGAAAACTTAAGAATATATATTTTGACTATGATTATAGAAAGTATTAATGTTCAAGATTTATTAATCATGATGATGGGAGTATAGTTTTTATTTTTTATAACATTTATGTGATCCTTATAATACTTAATACCTACTTATATAGTATAATACTTACTATGCCTTACTATGATCCTTATTCCTTATTATGCCTTAGCTAAATATATTATAACTTATAAATATTATAATTTATACAATAATAATAATAATAATAATAATAATACAATATGTTATGTAGAAATATCATTATAAATTAAAATATTGTAACATCCTGTATAATGTATAAATCATTAATTTAGAACGTCTTTTGACGATTCTCAGAAGACGTCCGACGTATTCTAAGCTATTGAATATTTGCGGAGGTCATTGCGTAAAAATCTTATCGCCCGTGTTTAACGTCATACAATAATATTACACTTTCCATTCATTGTGGAAAATGGAAACGTATGATCTGCTTATGTGTATTAATATATTTTACTATGTATTGTTTAATTATTTATACCTACATAATCACATAATAATAACAAGTAAATGGAATACAGAGGGGATGTATAAATAGGTATAGCCGTATGAGACGATGAGTACTCCTCAATGAGGAGTCCTCATTCTATGTATAGTGTGCATAATAATGTTTAGGTACTAAATACGAATACCTACAAGATATTTACTATATCAACTATTGGTTGTAAATTTATGATATTATATAGGTTTATACCTTATGGGCTATGTCGTTTATTGATTTTTATTAAATAATATGAGACTTGCATTTTGACATGCAGTGGTGCATGTAGGAAAAATATTGCTGGGGAAGGGCCAAGGGACCAGGGTTCATGCCACAAACATACCTTTTTTCTTAAATGTATATAAATTAAATACCTATCTATTTAGTATATTCACACACAGTGGCGTAGCCAGGGGAAGGGCTGAGGGGGCTGCAGCCCCCCCCCCCGAAATGTTAATAAAATTTAAAAATTATTTCAATGGTCTACAATATTCACTCAAAAAGTCTAAAATTGTATTTTACTAATTTTAAATTGCCATCTTTATTTTGTTAGTTTTCTTAGCTTCAGCCGTGCTAATAGGTATTTAATTTTTTTAATAATATTAAAAATTAAATAATTTTTAAATTAAATTAAAAATAAAATAAAATAATATTTAATTTTTATTTTTACACCGCTGTGTAAAAAATTGATCAGCCCCCCCCCCTCCCCCCGAAAAAAAATCCTGGCTACGCCGCTGTTCACACATACGTCATATACGTCATATACGTCATAATATATGATTTATGGTGCCTTTCTACGACTATTAGACATTTAGACAATTTCTATTCTCGATTTAACCGTCCGGGATCACGAGCGGACCACACTCCAGTACTCCGCACGGGCATGCGCGCAGTGCGCTCCAAACGACCAAACATTACTACTTACCACGGTCTTCTAAGATCTTCTAAGACCGTGCTACTTACTATCAACCATGATTAAAGATATTATATATATCTTTAATCGTGCTATCAACATAATATCTTATCAATTATTAATTCATGTTAAATTATATTTATTACTTTTATTAATTTATTATATTTATTAATTATTATTTTAATTATATAATCTAGTCATACTAATATAAAACTTCCAAATGTGTATAGAACATAAATCATAACCCAGCTTAAATTATGTTTACATAATATTTTTTTTTTACATAATATTTTTATTTTCAATGATATTTATTCATGACTTAATTTAAAAAAAAAAACATAACGAATGTACCTATAGGAAGAAATCCACGTGGAAAAAACCAATTTATTTGTTTATAAAAATTAATATCGAATCTGTCAGTTATATGTTATATTAATAATTTAATAATTATATAGCAATAGTTTTCTATAGAAATAAATGTATTGATTTAAGTCAATATAGTATGTAAACAAATACCAGAATATTAAAGATAAGTTATACACTGTAAGTCTGTAAATTCGTCTTAAAGTACTATAAAAATTCCGCATACACACAACGTAAAAGAAGTATTCCACATTTCCACTATAGCATATCATTCATATCTGGCATTTAGATTAAACATCACCCAAAGGTTAAAATCTTTGCTTTCTTCATTGACATTTTTTCCTGTAATAAGTTTTTTATTCATTTTATTATTTATATACGAAAATAGTAAAAAAGTAGTATAATTTTTATTTACCCCCCCCCCCCCTTCATAATCTTTGATATCACAAAAAAGTGTATATGCCACTTAATTCTCTGACATCCAATTCTCAAAGTTTCTACGGAACAATATAAACTGAAACACTGTATAATTGATAATGTACCTATATGCATAACATGTATATCAAAGATATATATTATACATATTAGTTTTTTATTAGGTATCATCGACAAAATTACATTTGTTCTTTAACCTATTAATAAAAATCGATGTTATTATTAAGTAGCTGTTAATTACCAATTAGCACAACACAAGTACGTAACCACTTTTATTCTTTACAATCAATATGGTATTTATAATTACGTAGGTATGTAGGTTTATTATGTATTTATGATGCGATATAGTTTTCCTGTTTCCCATGTTTATAAAGTTTATATTTGTGTACAAATAATATATATATATATATAATGTACATTAATATACCTACATATGGGTATTGAATTTATAAACCCCGTGTTTATTCACCTTGACTTATTTAAAAACAACAGCGCGTGTTGACGTGTTGTTACTTGTTGTTGTTATTAGTGTTTGTGTGACTATTGTGCTTTTACTTTATTTTAATGTGATTAGGCGTATTAAAATATAATTCAACATATTTTTATGTTCGATTACCAAAGGGACTAAGGTTCGAAAAGTTCAGACGGTATTATATCCGGTATTATCTGTTCGTTATGTGGTAGTTGTAACTTATAAATGACGTATTATACTGTATTAGTCGTATTACGATTTACGTTAGTTGGTATATAATATCCTATTACGAATATTAGATACAATATTATTATTGACTGTTATGTACATGTTCAACCTTTTTAATTGTTTATCTTATTTATTACAATTTACAAAACATCGATAACCATAAGTGATAATATTGAATAATGTTGTCAAACACGAGCACACCTACAGTATTGCGAAAGTATAAATCTACAGAGTTCGTCAAAGGGTGACGGTGGAGTATGGAGTCTGATAAATTAGTAGAAAATAAACAAATAAATGTACCTACTATAAATAGTACAACTTAATGAACTTATAGTTGTGGATTTGTGGTACACATTATACGTGGTCGCAGGTTGGGGAATTTATGCCTTACTGCAGTGCTGGCAAAAGATACGGGCGAACCGGGCGGTTGCCCGAGGCGCTACTTTTTTTTAGGGGCGCTTTTAATATACGAATATATTTTATAAATTTTAGCGTATAATTTATTCAAATTAACAAAAATATAGCTAAATGACTAAATTATCTATGACAGAATATTCTGTTATATATTTTACTCCACTTTCCAGTTTTTATTATTGTATTACAAATAATTACCTACAAAATAATATACAATGATATACAGGTGATTCTTTTATCAAACAACACTCATTATTTAAAAAGTATTGACTTTTTCAAAATATTTTTTTACATAGTTTCAAGTTGTAAAAAAACCGACGCTTTTATTAAAAAATTATATTTTTAAATATTTTTTATCATTATCATTTTTTAAGTTTTTACTTTTTTGAATGGCAATATAGTTTTAGATTCTGAACGAAGTGATGAATGTATTGATTATACAATGATGTGTGTGTGTTTTTTTTTTATGGTTGTAATTCAAAAACTAATCACCGTAATTACTTGAAATTTTCACGAACGGTTCTTCGCAGGAAAAATTTTTGGTATGATCCATTTCCTTATCGCAATATTATATTATATTTTAAATATTACTATTTTCATATTTCATGGTTTAGTACACTGCACAACACCCAAGACAACATTTTATTCACAGACATTTTGTTAATAATAAATTATTGATGAATAATATTATTGACATTTATTAATTGCTTGAACAAAAAAAAAAAAAAAATTTGAAAACACTAAACAAATAATAAAGAACAATATTTACTAGTGATAAACTCGTTTTGCAATCCCATACAATTCACAAATAAAACATGATTTTATAGGAAGGAACACATAAAAAATAAAAAAACCACAAATTAATAACTTTTATTTTTATGACCCAATTAATGCGATAAGATAAAATGCAATGAATAGGCGGTATTTTCGACGTTCAGCTTTGACTATCCTCTTATTGCTCTTATTTTAGGGCCCGTATTACAATAGTTGAACTCAGGTTAAACCACCAAATTCGGCCGGTAAAATCAGTGGTTCAAGCGTAACCGAGGTTTAAACTATGATTGTAAAACAGGTCCTTAATGTCTTACGAAATACATTGATGGGTAAATCGTATAAATCATATTTCCCCGCAAAAATCATGACATTTGGCAGCAATTAATAAATCTACAATCACAATTTATATATAATATAATATAATACCGTGATAAGTGATGTGGTTTAAAATAATAACCACGAACGTGGTCATTACCATGGTATAAGTGTGATAAGGAAATGGATCATACGAAAAATTTTTCCTGAGGAGAACGGTTCGTGAAATTTTCACCAAATGTTTATGTTAGTGTTATCTATATACAGTTTAATTTTCAAATTTTTTTGACTTTTTTGAGTTATATATAGACCATTGAAATTTTCGATTTTTATGGGAATTATTTTTTGAAGTGTCGGTAAAAAAATGTTGGATTACCAAAAAAACTTAACTAAATTTAATACAAGGTTTCTTATGAGTTGTTCTTATTGTAGCTAAAAAAAATTAAAAATCGTTAGTCACCATTTTTTTTTATAAGCGTTTATAGTTCAAATATTTACGAAATCTGTCAAAAACGCGAAAATTTGCAAGTAAATTTGAAGTTAAAAAATCATACATTTTTTGTGTTTATAACTAAGGATTAAAAATACAACACTTAGTTTTCAGTAAGTTTTCCTTCAAGTAGCTATAGAGAAAACTCGAAGCATCTTTATAGGAAAAATTTTAAGTGCGTTTGAATTTTAAATTTTTACGAAAAAGCGTACTGATAACGATTTATCCTCAAACGATTTTAAATATTTGTAATTATTCTAAAAGCATAAGTCGTAGATACTTGAAAATTTTACCACTTATTTAGATTGGTATTTTCTTTACATGGTTTAATTTTCAAAATATTTTGATTTTTTTTTTGAGGTATTTATAAATAACTGAAATTTTCAATTTTTCTGAAAATTTTTTTTGAAGTGTCGATAACATTTTTTTGGCCCTATCAAAATACTTGAAAATTTAATGAAACGTTTCTCATAGTTTATTCTTATAGTGATAAAAAAATTGTAAAAATACATAGGCACAATTTTTTTTAAATTAGCATTTGAAGTTCAAATATTGACAAAAGTTCGTCAAAACCATGAATATTTGCAAATTGTTTTCTAGTTCAAAATTCATAAAATTGTTTGTATTTATATCTAAGATTATAAAATTCAAAACTAAGTTTTCCAAAAGTTTTGCTCCAAATATCTATAGAGAAAATTTGAAGCGTCATTATAGGAAAAATGTTAGAGCGTTAGAGTTTTAAATTTTAATGAAACCTATAACCTAACCTAACCAGGTAATATATATGTAAATCTATGATAATATAAGGTATTATGAATTATGATAACTACATGCAATATTTTTGGAGAAATTGATTAACCTTATGCAAAATGCATCCTAATTGAAAAATAAAATATTTGTTTCAAAATAGAATATATGGCAATACAGTTAAATATAATATATCCTAGACTGACCAATCATCATCTCCGTTCAGAATCGTTTTTCATATACAATGATACCTATCGTTGCATTCAAATCTAACCTACCCTAGTCAGAGGCCCACCCCACCACCTATTGTACAGCAGAGCGACATCCACTTATTAAATATTATCTTTCGTTGTTATGTTTACAATGTCGTATACCTTGGTAGTTAGTAGAAAAAGATCAATGCAAAGGTCACGACCAGTGATGATAGTCATCTATCGACTATCGTCTAACAGGGCGATATACGATTGCGAACGTTTTAAACTGCAGCCTTTTTCCGTACAGCGTTGACAAATTCATTGTTAGTAAATTATATTTATATAATGAAAAATATTTTATATTATATATTATTTTAAGTCAGTTTTATAACCCCCACCTTCCAACACACGCAATGTTTTCAGTTTTAAAACAAACACAGGCACAAACATTGACAATAATAAATTCTATTAAAACAAAGTACATAATCCTATGGTCAAAAAAGATAAATCTATAATTGAATCAAATTTAAAACGATCATAAAATCCATAAGAATCTAATTTTATATTTACAAAAAACTGAAAATTCCTACCAAAAAAAAAAAAAAAATTAGATGAAAAAAAGAATACAGAAAAACCATTTAAATTTATTTGCTTGTGACTTATCAAACATTTAGTGAAAAGTATTATTATAGTATTTGTATCGAATTTTTTTTAATCAATCCCCGTTTTAAACTTTACTTATTATTTTGTATAATTTAATTTTAATTTCTAACGTAGTCATAACGTCGAATTGTATCTAATATTTAATTTTGAAAAATAAATGGAAACGTAGCTTAAAAAACGTTCGCAATTGTTCGGTTTTCGGCTAAAAAAACAAATTCACCGATAAGTGACATTCGTTCCCAATCGAGTTACACCCATCTATCATCACTTAAGCTTAACTTACCATTGTTTATAAGGCACCTAACATAAAACTAACCTTCTAATGACTTATCTAACCATGTGGTGGTCCGCAGGGAAGGCAGTGCCGTAGCCAGGATTAGGATTTGGGGAGGGAAAAGTCTATACAGTACTCTACACACCCAATACCCATCATGAATGCTGACTACGACAATGGGAATAAT
This sequence comes from Diuraphis noxia, assembly GCF_037042655.1. Taxonomy (NCBI): domain Eukaryota; kingdom Metazoa; phylum Arthropoda; class Insecta; order Hemiptera; family Aphididae; genus Diuraphis; species Diuraphis noxia. The sequence continues at coordinate 9,944,674 of NW_028301713.1, read as the reverse complement.
AAGTACCAATCTGAATGATAATAGAAAACTAAATAATATTCAGGTAACGTATTACAAACGGACGGTTAACTATAGGACACTTTGAATAAAAAGACCCATAGTTGGTTAGGTTAATAATAATAATAATAGTAAATAATAGTTAATAATAATAATATTCTCTTGACTTCAAACCATTATTTCAATTACTCCCATCACTTCTCCAGGAGAACAATATTGATATGTCAAAATTACTCACTATTACCCCCTCCCTGACACCCCAATGGAAAAATCTCATCGAAACCCTCCCTAATCTCTCCATATTCGAAAAAGGTGAAACACCCTCTGTTATTCTCAAAAACGAATATTTTCACACAATACAAAATATCACAAGTGAAAAAATGTACACGGATGCTTCCAAAAGCCAAGACGGTGTCGGCGCTGCAGTCATTTGGAATGACGCGGAATTCTTATATAAACTTCCTAACTCTTGCTCAGTTTTCACAGCCGAATCAATAGCCATTTTAAAAGCACTCGAGATAATATCCGATCATCACCTACAAGACACCATTATCTTCACCGACTCCCTTTGTAATATTTGCAGGATGATGATTGTTAATATATATATATATATATATATATATATATATATATATATATATATATATATATATATATATATATATATATATATATATATATAATTAATTAAAACATTCTGACACTTAAACCATAAGGTCATTTATATTAACAGTTTTAAACATAATACAAAATAATACATTATAATAAGTAACATGACACAAGACTGACAATTCTTAATAACTCCTTTTATAGGTTATGTTCCACTCACATATTTACAATATGTTCCAGTCATGGAACAAACACTACAGATCCTCCAAACTTAATTACAAAAATACTATTCATATAACATATTAGTATAAATACATATTAATATAAATATATTCATTTAACAATCACAAAATAAGTAAATAAAATAAAATAATATAACAAAATATAGATATTTATAATAGCGACAATTAAAAAAAATATTTATAACAATAACCTATTATTTTACAAATTCAGTTTATTAGGAGTACGCTTTACTCGCTTAGGTCTTTCAATACTAACACAATTATCCTTATCCTGAGTTGACACCCTATCCTCTTGAGAATCTAAAACATTCTTTTCTAACTCTTCAACTACCTCCAATTTTTCCTCATTTAACTCTTCTTTCTCCAAATTAATGTTTTGATCTGTACTCACCTCTTTTTCAACAACTAACCAACAATCTATAATCTGATTCACATGTCTCTTCCAAATTCTACCATCACCTAATCTCAAGTCATAAGTAACAGGAGATAATTTCTGTAATATAACTGCTTGTACCCATTCATCACCTCCAGTATAATTCCTACACATTACTAAATCACCAACGATATACTCTTTATTCCTATTACCTCTATACCAATTTTTATTTTTATCTAAACTTTTTTCATAATTAACTTTAGCAAAAGGTGTTAACCTATCATAGGATGTAAATAAAGAACGCCCAATATGCAATTGAGCAGGACTAAAACCAGTAGAACAGTGCTTTGTGCTATTATAAGACAAAATAAATTTTAACACATTAGTATCAATACAATTTTTGCTATTAGTACTAGAAATTACTTTCTTTAGGTAATTTTTGAATGTCCTTACTAAATTCTCTGCTGCACCGCTTGATATATGGAGCAGTTTTAATGTGAAAAACACCATTGTTTTTAAGAAATTTTTCAAACTCAACAGAACACAAAGAAGGACCATTATCAGATACTAATTTTGCAGGTATACCCCTGCAAGTTGCAAAATACTCTCTCAAAACCATAATAGTAGAATTAGATGTTATATTTAACATTCTTTTCACAAAAACCCACTTTGAATATGCATCTAAAATAACTATGAATGTCATACCCTTAACAGGTCCTAAAAAATCTAAATGGATTCTTTGTGCAGGACCTTCAGGCCAAGGCCAATTATGTAACACACTCTTAGGTGGACTATCACTAAGAATTAAACATTCTTTACACTCTTTAGTAATACATTCAATTTCAGAATCCATACCTGGCCACCATATATACGATCTAGCCAACGCTTTCATCTTGACAGTACCCATAAGTGTACTATGCAATTCCTGCAACAATTGTTTCCTATACTTTGGAGGAATAATCAATCTATGTCCCCACATCAAACAACCTTGCTCGATAGACAATTCCAGTCTCCTACTATAAAATGGTTTAAGATCTAGTGTAACATCCTTAATGTCACCAGGCCAATTCCCAGTAAACACTTTAATAAACACATCACGCAAAACAACATCTTTTTTTATTTCGTTACAAATATCTAAATCCCCAAGACCTTAATACTAGTAGTTACCATATTAATGAAAAAATTATCACACTCTACATCATTACTACCAGTTACACTTAAAGGCAATCTTGATAGAGCATCAGCATTACCGTTCTCTAGACCTTTAATAAATTCTATTTTATAAGTATAACCGGATAAAAATATAGCATATCGCTGTAGTCTATGTGCTGACATAAGAGGGATTCCTTTCTTTTCACCAAAAATACTGACTAAAGGCTTGTGGTCAGTCCTCAAAATAAATTTCCTTCCATACACAAACTGATGGAAATATTTAATAGCAAAAACCAAGGCAAGGGCCTCCTTATCAATTTGCGCATAATTCTTTTCAGATGCATTCAACGTTCTAGAAGCAAAAGCAATAGGCTTCTCTGATCCATCTGGCATTATATGTGATAGTACAGCACCCACACCAAAAGGACTAGCATCGCTAGCTACAATTAATTCCAAATTTGGGTTATAATGTACCAAAACCTTATTGGATAAAATAGACTCCTTAATTTTAGAAAATACTTTACTTTGATTTGCTTTCCACACAAATTGTGTATTATTCTTTAACAATGCATATAACGGACCAGCAATAGTAGACATATTTTCTACAAATTTACCGTAGTAATTAACCAAACCTAAAAAAGCTTTAACATCATGTGTACTTTTAGGTATTGCCACATTATTAATTGCTTTAATCCTTTCATCAGGTATATGGAGACCATTTTTATCTACCTTATAGCCTAAAAATGTAACATGGTCGCTAAAAAAATTACATTTTTCTTTCTTTACCGTTAACCCTGCCGAAGAAAGTTTATCTAAAACTCTATACAATCTTTCACTTAACTCTTTGTCATCTTTCCCAGCTATTACAATATCATCGTAAAAACACACAGTGCCTGTTATGCCACTTAATAATTTTTCCATTTCTCTCTGTAATAACCCTGGAGCTGAGGATATACCATATGGTAATCGATTAAACATAAACAATCCTTTATGAGTAGATATAGTTGTTAGTTTTTTACTCTCTTCACTAAGTACCAACTGCTGATACGCTTGGCACAAATCTAACGAACAAAATTTTACAGCCCCCTGAAACACATTCATTAGATCAGCTACTCTTTGAATAGGATATCTATCTATTTCTAAATACTTGTTAAGTGTAACCTTATAATCGCCACATAATCTTATATTCCCATCACTTTTTATTACAGGAACTATAGGCGTACCCCAATCTGAAGTTACTACAGGCATTAACAAATTTGTATTCACTAGTCTATCAATCTCATCGCTAACTTTACCTTTTAAGGCAAATGGTAATACTCTAGGTTTAAGAGGACGCTACACCCGCATGTGTTGTCTCCGTCTTACAAGTGCGTAACATTGCAAAAACTGTTTCGCACGGGAAAGAACCGAGAAGGCTACAGTTATAACTAAGAAACGAAATTTTCACCACATAATAAGGAGAACATTTACTGTGCAACGTTGTTTTCAATTTTTCGATATCACAAATAGAAAAAAAGTTCTTATTGTTTCAAAATTCATTAATTTTGCGTTTTTCAAAATCGAATAACTTTTATTTCAGTTATAATATCAAAAAAATAAAAACAACGTTGCACAGTCGAGATTCCCTTTTATCTGTGGTGAGAATTTCGTTTCTTAGTTATGACTGTAGCCTTTTCGGTTTTTTCCCGCGCGAAACAGTTTTTGCAATGTTACGTTCTTGTAAGACGGAGACAACACATGCGGGTGTAGCGTCCTCTTAAGGAAAACAGGTTTAAAATCTTTCTTAAGAATTAAATCAAACATTTTGTACTTATAACAACCCAAAATATCATTAAACACAGACGGAAAAGTTTGTACTACATTCTGGTATGATGTTAACTTACATAATGAGTAAGTACCAGAAAACATCGGAATACTTAACTCAGTCAACCATTCTCGACCAAGAATTGGAGGACCACCCTCTTTAACAACAACCATTTCCAATTCTTTACAAACATTGTTATATTGAGCTCTAACTTTTAATACACCTAAAGGCACAATAACAGTATTGTTATAAGTTTTCAACCGTACATTAGATTGTTCCAATCTGTTCAAATTTTCAATCTCATAAATTTTTAAATCATAAACATTTATAACCGTCATACTCGACCCAGTATCTATTTGAAACTCCACAATTTTATCCTGAACACTCAATTTCACACAATAAGGTTGAACATAATTTACATTTACAGTTTCTAAATTGTATAAATTGTCCAGGTTTAAATCGACATCACATTGTTCTAAATTATTAACTTTTTTTACCTTAGCCTTACACACTTTTTTTAAATGACCTAACTTAGAACAATTTGAACATGAATATGATTTATACTTACAAAATGGCTTTGTGTGACCCTTTGTCCCACAACAATAACAAACCATATCCATTTTACCATTGACATTTTATGTAGTAACCTTCCCATTATCTTTGGTTGGTGGTATCCTGTTCCCGACGTTGTTTTGATACTTCTTACTCTTGAGCTGCTTATGATAATTAACTGCATGATGTTGATCCAATTTTGTGACGTCATTACTTGCTGATTCCATTGCAAGTCCCAATTCCACACACTTTTTAAAAGTTATCGTTCCTTCTGATAATAGTTTTTTCTTAATATTATTGTCTTTAACGCCCCAAATGAATTGATCACGCAAAGATTCATTCAAACTGGTAGCAAATCCACAAAACTCAGACATCTTCTTGAGTGCTGTGGCAAACTGAATAATAGACTCATCAGCTGCCTGTTTACGCTCTTTGAATTTATAACGTTCTGTTATTAAATTCGGTTTAGGATTAATATAATCCGACAACGACTGTTTAAGATCATCATAACTAAGATCCAAAGGTTTTTTAGGCGTACATAAGTCACGAACTAAGGAATATCCATCATTCCCTATAACGTTAGAAACATTAACTTTTGCTTATGCTTATTAATTAACATATAACTAGAACCTTTCAACCCTCGCATTAAAATCATCATCCTATAAACGTAATTCCGACATTTTCCCTATGCAAAAACGGCTATTACCAACACCAAGAACATTACTTCCGACTTGAGAAGAATCGTGTTCACTTGACATTTTGACTTAACGATTATTGATCACGTGTTCCAAATTTCCAATACTGGCAATACTTCACAATTCGACACCCGCGAATAAGTCAATACTTCGTCGCCATTGTAATATTTGTAGGATGATGATTGTTAATATATATATATATAATTAATTAAAACATTCTGACACTTATACCATAAGGTCATTTATATTAACAGTTTTAAACATAATACAAAATAATACATTATAATAAGTAACATGACACAAGACTGACAATTCGTAATAACTCCTTTTATAGGTTATGTTCCATTCACATATTTACAATATGTTACTGTCATGGAACAAACACTACACTCTTAGTGCGATCAACAACATAAAAAACACATATAATCCTTCAGACATTGGCCTTCATATCCAGAACAAAATCTACACTTTACAATACCACAATAACATCAAAATCAAACTCTTTTGGATCCCCGGACATTCCAACATAAAAGAAAATGAACTCGCTGATCTCGCTGCAAAAATGCTATCACATCACCTCTATCATCGTCCATAAACATCTCTTCTTCCAGTGACATACGAATACTTATAATAAAGGAATGTCAACAAAGATGGAATCAAAAGTGGACATCTTATTACACAAAATTAAACCACATAAAACATAACACTGAAAATTGGACATTTCCCTTCGAAATCCATAAAAAATTCTAAGTAATAATAACCAGACTGAGAATAGTACACACAAAAATCTCACACAGTTTTCTAATGTCCAGGGAAGAGCCTCCAATATGCACAACCTGCGGTGTTCAAGTAACCATTAAACACATCCTCACCGATTTCCCAACATATTTTAGTACCCGTACAAGTTTCAACCTGCCCGAATCATCACTTTCAGAAATATTAAACAACAATCCTCAATCCATTACCAACATCATACAATTCATGTAATTTTTTTTTATATAATATATTTCTCATTTTAAACCCAATGGCCCATGTTGCCGAGGGTATTATTAATAAAAAAAAAAATAATAATAATAATAATAATAGTAATAATAATAATCCTAGTTATTAAAATATGGGGCCTCTTGAAATATATTTCACCCTACTAGATTTTTAGGACTCGTGAACAGTTTTCATTATCTCGAGTTAATATTAATATATATTTATAGTAAAGTATGTTTAACTTTAATGAAATACATATTATAATTTCTATATTTTTTACTTAGGATATAATAATATTTTATACCTTTTTAATAGGTGAAAGGAAAATGTACAACTGATCATATTTCTGCTGTTGGTCCCTGGTTGAAATACCGCGGGCACTTGGATAACATTTCAAATAACATGTTTTTAAAGTATGTTATTATAATTGTTTATTTTTATTAAAATAAAATAATTGAGACTTTCATAATTGCAGTGTAACCAATTCGGATAATAATGAAATGAATAAAGTAATGAACCAGTAGACTGGAGAATGGGATGGAATACCGGATACAGCAAGAGCGTACAAAGCAAATATTTTACCATGGGTTGTGTTTGGTGATGAAAACTATTCTGCTTTAGAACCACGTCATTTGGGAGGACGTGCAGCCATTGTCAACTGTCAAGTCTTTTGTAAGGATAAAGAAACAAATTTGAAAAAGCAGGGACTATTAACCTTGACATTTTCTGACCCCAAAGATTATGATAAAGTTCAAAGAAGTGATGGAGTGTCTTAAGTCTGACTTCATGAATTCACAGGCCAGCAAGGTAAAATCAAAATGAAAATTGAAAATTGTAGGCTACTTGCTCATTATATAAACACATTTTTACTTGAACTATCCCACTAATAAATTTTATTATTTCAGCCTTTACTATGCATTCTATGCCATACTGATGATATAAGCGAGAAGTTTAGTGGTACGCCGCGGTTGAACGCGAGTGCCTCGCGATAATCTGGACAACCGACAAGTTTAGACCATACTTGGAAGCCTGCTGTTTTTACCTATGCACAGACAACTCGACCCTCACATGGCTCCACCAAGCCAAAAATACAAATTCCAAGTTAACCAGGTGGGCGCTACAGCTGGCTAATCTGGACTACCAAACCACGCATGTGCCTGGCGTAAAAAACGAGGTGCCGGACATGCTATCCTGAAACCCGACCCACGGCCCATCTGTAGACGAGGAACACCTAGAGCAACGACTAGCAGGCACACCGACTAACGGGCTCACCATCACATACGATATTAAGCTCGCAACATGGCAGGCCAATGACCCCTATACCCGAGACATATTGGCCAACGGAACACCGAACAACCGGCACGCAAAATCCTGCCTCAAACGAGCAACAACCTCAATCATTGTCAAGTCTTTTGCAAGCATACACGAAACAAATTTGAAAAAGCAGGGACTAATTAGCCTTGACATTTTCTGACCACAAAGATTATGATAAAGTTCAACCAAGTAATAGAGGGTCTTTAGTCGGACTTGATCAATTCGCTACCGGCAACTGCAAGGTAAACCAAAATTGAAAATTGTAGGCACTTGCTCATTTTATAAACACATTTTTAGTTGAAATATCCCACTAATAAATTGTATTATTTCAGCCTGCTTTAATATGCATACTATGCCATACTGATGGAAGTAGTGATGAAATATTACTAAATCCTACATTCAACTAACAACAATTTGAATGGAATTTTATTTTATTCATTCAAAATATATATACATTCATCTACTTATCTATATATATAAAAATGGAGACAAAAAATTCGAAATTGCATCAGTTGAGAACGGCTGTGCCGATTTGGCTCAATTTTTTTTAAATGATAGAGAATGCCGGGGAGCGGGTTTATAGCATACATTATGGACCTAACTCCTGTGAGTTAGGGATTTAGAGACAAAAACTGAGTTACGCCGGTGGTGCCCTCTAGCAGATAAAAATAAAAATATAAATCTATATATTATATAAAAATGGAGACAAAAATGTATAACAATTCATCAATTGAGAACGGCTGAACCGATTTCGCTCACTCTTTATTTGTTTGGATCGTAATTGCCAGGAGAAGGTTCTTACGGATGAAAAAATTGAGAAAGTTATCGGGTTATAGAAATATGATGAGGGTGTGATGAAATTAAAGTTGTGCCATCTGACCAGTAAAAAATAAAAATAAATAATAATAATATTTTTTGGTAGTCAAAGGTAACCATTTAAACAAACAAGTGCTCTCGAGAGCAGCTGGATTTATTTTTAGGATGGGCATTTTTGTTTATTTATAAATGGTAGTAGTATGTATTTGTATATTCACTGCCAGCACTAAATCCTACATTCAACTAACAACAATTTGAATGGAATTTTATTTTATTCATCAAAATCTATGTACATTCATCTACTTATGACTTATAATATTTGATATAATTATTGCATGATAATCATGAATTGTGACCATTTCAACTTATATATTTTATTTTAATTACAAAAAAAAAGTAAAAAGTACCACTGTTGTATGATTATGTTATAAATTTGTAAGACCCATTAACTACTTGTACTAGATTCAATTTTTATACACCAAAATACTTAAAAATAATTTGGATTTGGAATATGAAATAAAAGCTCTGTTGCCAATAAACTAAGTTAAATTTTAAAATATATTTACTAAGCAAAATATTGCCAGCAATTTGTAACGCAATTAAAGTGGTGGAAAATGACGAAACTCTGTGAATATAATATTATAATATAAATAAATCCATAATGAGGTAATAATGTAAAAATTGTATTTCTTTAATGATAATCTGTAACTATTGTTTAAATGGTCTTAAGTAAACTGTAATGATAACAGAGTTATCAATTAGAATTTAGAGGTTAGTTCACTATACAGTACACATGAAATGATGAAATATAATAGTTATTCGTTAATCGTTATTGACGTGCGGTCATTAATGTACCATATAATTTAATTAATTAATGTAATGTTGTACTTTTTGTTAAATAAATAATAAATAAATTTACATGGCGCAGTCGGTTTTGTTTAGTAAAAGGAAACAAATAATAATAAATAAATAATAATTAAAAAGTAGAAACACGTGGTTAAAACAAGTTAAATGACAAAATGTCAGAACACATCAGTCTACCTAATTCTTTTGACTTGTCTGGAAGCAATATAGCAGAGAAATGGAAATTATATAAACAAAGGTTTGATGTATTATATTTGATGGCATCAAGTCAACAAACGTGTGAAGAAAAACGAAAATTCGCTTTAATGTTACATTGTCTTGGCTCTGAAATTCTACCAATTTATAATAGTTCTGAATTTAATAAAGCTAACGATGCAGCTAAGTATGATGCAGTTATACGTAAATTTGATGAATATTTTATCCCTAAAAAAAACATAGTATATGAACAACACATGTTCTTTACAAGAGATCAAAAGACTGGAGAAAGCATCGATGAGTATGTAAAAGAGCTCAGGTTATTAGCAGCGTCGTGCGAGTTCGGGAAGCTAGTCGACACATTGATTCGAGGAAGACTCATTTGTGGATTAATCGATAACAAAATAAAAGAGAGACTACTAAAGGAGTGCAACATCGGATTGGAGAAGGTGTTGGATGTGTGTCGTTCAGATGAAGTAGTAAGAAAACAAATGTCAGCAATGGATAATGGCACCAACAATTGCAACGTTGAAGAAATACAGAAGCTTAAGTAATATGATCATCATACACAAAGGGGAAAGCAGATTGAAGAATCTAAAGGTAAGTATAATAGTAATAAAGATGTCAAAATTATAAATAATTGTAAACGATGTGGGAGGAATCATAAAATAAATAATTGTCCGGCTTATAGGAAAATGTGTAATAAGTGTGAGAAATTAAACCATTTTGCTAAACAATGTAGATCAACTAAAAGTGAGAGTAAAATTAATGAAATAGAAGAGAAAGAATTTTTTATAGGCGTTGTGGGTGAAAATAAAAATAATAACAGTGATAAAGATTGGATAGTAAAGTTGAGAACTAATGGTACAGAAATAAGATATAAAATAGACACTGGAGTTCAAGCAAATGTATTGCCAAGTGAGATATTAAAATGTATTAATCCACAGGTATTTAATAAAACCAACCAAGGCAAAGCTTAGCACTTATGATGGAAACAATAGTAAAGTACTAGGGAAATAAAAAAAAAAATAAATAATAAAATAATAAAAATAAATAAAAAAAAAAACTATCAAAAAAGTTGTAAATTTTATGTAGTAAATACACAAGTAGATAAAAAAGTAGCTATTCTAGGTCTTGAAGACAGTGTAAAATTAGGCATAGTTAAATGTCTCTTAGAAATAGATGAAAATTATGAAACTATGAACATAACTAAAGAATTTAATCATGTATTTGAAGGAGTTGGATGCATAGAAGGAAATTATGAGATAAAATTAAAAGATAATTTTGTTCCAATAGCTTGTGCAACAAGAAAAATTCCATTCTCATTGGAAGATACGTTGAAAAAAGAATTAAATAAACTATGTGATTTACAAATAATAGAAAAAGTAGAGGAATTCACTGAATGGGTGCGTCCTATTGTTATAGCTATAAAACCAAATTGAGCTATACGGATATGCCTAGATCCACAAAATCTAAATAGAGTAATACAACGAGAATATTTTCAAATACCAACTGTAGAGGAGATTTTAAAACAATTGGCGGTGGCAAAAGTTTTTAGTACTCTAGATGCAAATCAAGGTTTTTATCAAATTAAATTGACAAATGAAAGTTCTAAAATGTGTACATTCTCCACGCCAATGGGACGATATAGGTTCTTAAGAATGCCTTTTGGTATTTCTTCAGCCCCAGAAATATTTCATAAAAAATTTAAACAAACATTTGAAGGGTTTGATGGTGTTGATACATATATAGATGATATAATAGTCTATGGTAAAAATAAAGAGGAACATGATGAGAGGCTGAGAAAAGTACTTCAAAGAGCAAGTGAGAGAAATGTAAAATTTAATAAATTAAAATGCAAATTTAATAAAAGTAAAGTTAATTTCTTAGGACATGAAATAACAAACAAAGGAGTAAAACCAGATTATAATAAAATTAAAACCATAAAGGAATTAAAACCACCAGAGAATAAAGAAGCATTACAGAGAATATTGGGGTTTGTAAATTATGTTGGAAAATTTTTACCTAATGTTGCACAAATAAATGCTCCATTAAGAGAGTTAATAAAAAAAGATGTTATATTTGAGTGGACAAAGTTGCATAGTGACGCTTTAGATAAATTAAAAGAAATGTTAATTAGTGAGCCAGTTTTGCAATATTACGATATTAAGCTACCTTTAACATTATCGGTAGATGCATCAAAGGACGGTTTAGGTGCAGAACTATTGCAAAATAATTTACCTGTTATTTATGCATCGAAGTCGTTAACTGAGTCTCGGAAAAAATATGCTCAAATTGAGAAGGAAGCTCTAGGTATTGCATTTGGATGTCATAGATTTCATCAGTATATATATGGTAGAAAAGTTAAAGTAGAAACTGATAATCTGATGCCCTTTGAGACTACAAAGAATTTTAATAAAACTGCAACAGTATGAATTAATAGTAAAATACAAACCTGGTAAAGAACTATTGATAGCTGACACATTAAGCAGATTAAAATCAGAAGGTGATAGTATATTTGACGATTGGGAGAATAAGGAAGTTGAAGTTACAATTGAAGAAGTGAATGTGAGCACATCAATTAATGAAAATAAACGCGAACAAATTAAGTTAGCTACAGAATTAGATAAAGAACTAAATTTGTTAAAACATTGTGTCATTGAGGGTTGGCCGAAAAAAAGAGAGCAATTAAATGAAGAAACCAAAAAATATTGGGAGTGTAAAGAATTGATAACAGTGCACGACGGAGTACTATATAAATCAAACAGGATAATTGTACCAGAAAGTTTAAAAAGTGAAATGTTGAAAAGGATCCATTTTAATCATATGGGTATCGAAAAATGTAAATATAGAGCTAGAAGCTGTTTATATTGGATAGGTATGAATAAGGACATAGAAGAAGTTGTGAATAAATGCCAAATTTGTTTAAAATATAGAAAAACAAACATAAAAGAGCCGCTTGAGTGTTCGGAGGTACCAGATAAACCTTGGCAGGTGGTAGGTACAGATTTGTTTTATTTTCAAGGGAAAAATTATGTTTTGATAGTAGATTATTTCTCTAAATTTGTAGAATTTGTAATGATACCAAAACTAACTAGTAGTAACACAATTAATGCAATCAAAAGTAATTTCTCAAGGCATGGGGTACCTGAAACCATTAGATCTGATCGCCATTAGGTACCGCCGTACTCAATACACATCAGAAGAGTTTCAAAAATGTATTAAAGAGTGGCACATAAAACACATAATATCGAGCCCTACTAATGCACAATCTAATGTAATGGTAGAAAGACATATCCAAACAATAAAAAAAATGTTGATCAAGGCAGATGAGGATAACAAAGATGTATATCTAACGTTACTAGAATATAGAAATACACCAATAAGTAAAGATTTAGCATCCCCTTCTGAAATATTAATGGGTAGGAAAATAAAAGGGTTGTTACCTATAGAAGATGAAAAAGGGAAATATGTGGAGGTGAGAGAAAAATTGATAGAATTACAAAATAAACAAAAACAGTATTATGATAAAAACGCTAAAGGATTAAAAGAGTTAAAGGAAGGGGATAAGGTTTATTTACAAAAAGAAAGAAATGGAAAACAGTGGAGTCCAGGAGTAATAAAAAATAAAATAGATGGTAGAAGGTCATAATATTGTTACAATATAGAATTTATACAATGTTAATATAAATACATTGTACTTTAATTAATTTCCCTCCTCTATCAATTGTTACATTCTCACTACTGTTAATCCCTGCTATAGTGTATGGCCCTAGCCATTTTTGTGCTAATTTATTTTTTTGTTGTTTTTCCATAAGCCAAACCTTATCATTTATTTTTAATTCAAGTGGATTAACTTTATTATCATAACGTGATTTTGTATTTTCTTTAGAGTTTCCTATACGTTGTTTTGCAATTTCATGAATTTGTTGAAATTTTTGCTAACTTCAAAATTATAATCTTCATAATTATATCTCGGTTCTGGTTTCTTTTTTAACGATGTAGGTATTTTCCCTGGAAAACCATAGAGTAGTTCATATGGTTGGAATTTTGTTGTTTCATGCTCAGTTGTATTATACACATACATCGCATATGGAATAAATTCGTCCCAATTTGCTAGATTTTTGTCGACATAATGACGTAAATAGTTTCCTAATGTTGAATGGCTTCGTTCTAATGCTCCATTACTTTGTGGTCTATATGGCGTCGTGTTAAACTTGGCAATTTTCAATAGTTTACATACTTCCAAAAAGATTTTACTTAAAAATTCCGTTCCTTGATCAGATACTATAGATTCTGGAATTCCATGTATACAAACAAATGACGTTACAAAATTATGCGCTACAGTATTAGCTTCATGGCATACCATAGATGTTGCAATACTAAATTTCGTTAAGTCATCTTGCATTGTAAGTACATATTTATTTCCCTTATGTGTAGTAGGAAGTGGTCCTACTATGTCCATAAATATTTTCTGAAATGGCTTATCCGCTGTTGAAGTGATAACCATTGGTTGTTTTGTATGTTTGTTTGACGTTTTATTCTTTTGACATGACTGACATTTTTTTTACATAATCTGTCACTTCCTTCGACATCCCTGGCCAATTATATACTTTTTTAATTTTCTTTATAGTGTTCGAAATTCCTCTGTGTCCTGCCAACGGATTCTCATGCATTTCCCTAATAATAATATTTTTTTCATTATCCGTAAGTTCATTTGGTGTAAATATTCTAAGTTTTATCTTGGTACCTTTAAATAGATATCTTAACATTATTCTTACTGTTGCCCAATCTAGTTGGAAAATTTGATCGCCTGTTTTTGATAACGCTAAATCCGTTATTTGATTGTTTACACAAAATGTTCTCAAATTTTGCAAACAATGATACACGTTTTCATAGGTAATTTGACTTTTTTCTTTCTCTGATAGTACCATATATATTATGTAACGGTTACCTTCTTTTAGATACAATAAATCTGTAATTTCTTTATTTTGATTATTTTCTAGATTCCCAAATCGACGTCGGAATTCAAGTGACAAACCCTCTTTCAAAATTAATTCCTGTGATATATGATGTACGAGACTTGCCTGATCATTTTCAAAAATATTTCAGGCTACTTCCATCATATTTAAATTTTGAACTAAATTTGTCTTTACATAATCCATGTATTCATTATATGTTTTATTACTTATTACTAATTGTTCTCCTTCAATCTGCATAATTTGGGGTATTCTACTGAGGGCGTCAGCGTTTGTATTCAATATTCCTGGTTTATAAATAATCTCATACTCATACTCCTCCATTGCTAGTCTCCAATGCATTAGTCGCGATCCTGGATTCTTATGGTTAACCAACCATCTTAGCGGCTGATGATCCGTTACTATATAAAATTTCCTCCCTAGTAAATAAGGTCTTAACTGTTTTAAACTCCATACAATGGCTAATAATTCTTTTTCTGTAGTACAGTAATTCTGTTCCGCTTTGTTCAGTACTCTTGATGAATATACAATTGGTAAATCCTGCCCTATTGGACCTTGAGATAGAACCGATCCAATTGCTAAGTTACTCGCATCGCATGTCACATTAAACGGTTTTTCAAAATTAGGATAACTAAGAATAGGTTCACTTATTAATGCATTTTTTAATGTTTCAAATGCTTGTTGACATGCATTTGTCCAATCGTACGGTGTGTCATTTTTCAATAATGCAGTTAATGGTTTTGCAATTTTACCATAATCTCTTATAAACCTACGGTAGTAACCGGACAGTCCCAAGAAACTTTTCAACTGTTTCTGGCTATTTGGTACTGGAAAATTCTTCACACTCACAATTTTTGACGGATCTGGTTTCAAGCCTTGTTCTGTAATTATATGGCCTAAATATATAACTTCGTGACGCAGAAATTCACACTTCATAGGTTGTACTTTTAAATTATACTCCCTAAACCTTTGAAAGATTTCTTTTAATTTTTCACTATGATCTTTCAAATCATGTGCATATATGATTACATCATCTATATAAACGAATGCTTTTATACCGTTTATTCCCAACAACACCGTGTTCATTAATCTCTGAAACGTACTTGGCGCTCCTTTTAATCCAAAAGGCATCTTAAGAAATTCATAATGCCCTTTATCCGTGGAAAATGATGTCTTCGCCCTATCATCTTTATGTACTGACACCTGGTGGTATCCACTAGCTAAATCTAAAGTTGTATAATATTTAGAATTGCCTAACTGATCTAAAATATCGTTTATATTCGGAATCGGAAATACATCTCCAATTGTAATACTATTCAATTTCCTGAAATCCACACAGATTCGATATTTTTGCTTTCCCGAACAATCCGTTTTCTTTGGTATTACTATTAATGGGGCGTTCCATGGTGAAGTACTTTTCGTAATAATTCCATCCTTTT
The DNA here is from genome assembly GCF_037042655.1 of Diuraphis noxia. Lineage (NCBI taxonomy): Eukaryota > Metazoa > Arthropoda > Insecta > Hemiptera > Aphididae > Diuraphis > Diuraphis noxia. Next base: position 9,928,662 of record NW_028301713.1, on the reverse strand, counting down.
CCATCTGATCTACCTGCATCGATATTTCTTGTTTGTGATTTTGTGGTAGTCTATATGGTTTAATATAAACTGGTTGAATATCGGGTGAAGTTTTAATTCTATGTTGTATTGCTGCTGTTCCCTCTAATTTATCACCTTCTAATAAAAAAACGACAGAATATTCTGCAAATATATCCTTCAATGATCGATATTCTTCCTTGTTTAGATGCTGCAATCTTAAAGATTTTTCCAATAACTGTAAGCGATCTCCTTGTTCTTGAACTTCTGGTAATTTAGTGCACACTTTTAAACTTGTTTCTTCATATTGCTCGTACAATAGATTGTTCAAATCCACTGCCTGTAATTTTATTGAATTTTCATTTTGATTTTCAATTTTTACTAATAATTGTCGATCCTTCACTGTAGTTATAACGTTTCCACATTGAATTAGATCTTGTACTGCTTGTGAATAAATAATTAATGTATCACTTTCTTTTATTCGATCGTCCGTAATTTGTATTGGAACTACCATTTCATATCTTGGTGGTATTACTGCAATGTCGTCATTGTTGATATTTTGATTTAATACTGTGGAGTTGCCTTCAGTCACTGTTGACGTAATCTCATTTTTTGCATAGTCAATCGCTATTTTATTGTCTTCCAAAAATTCTTTACCCAAGATTCCATCATGGGGTATTGGAAAATTATTACTTACGACTTGAATCTTACTTGTCTTTTTTCTTTTCCAAAATACAATGTTAAACTTGTCGAACCGATTGTGTTAACGAAAAATTCGTTGATACCTTTTAATCGATATATAATTTTTTCGTTAACTCTTACATTGTCCTTAAGTGATAATAATTTAATTATATTTATTTCGCTACCTGTGTCAACCAAAAACTTTGAGTCTTGATTAACAAATTCTGTAGATTGACATAAAACAGGATCTTTAAAAAGTTGTGCCTTTAATTTGAATGATCTAAAAATGTTACGGCTGTTGCTTTGATTTCCTGGACCGATCGTTCGCCGTTCTGAATCGATCCTGTTTCGTTTCCCGAAGTTTATGGCTCTGCATTAAAACTTCCTTGACCTGCTTTTTTCTCATTATTGTACTTTAATTTTCTGCATACTCCAATTTCATGACCTGGTTTTTTACAATATTTACAAAAAATTGTTTTGTTATTATAGCTAGTACTGCTTTCTGCAGTTTGTTTATGCATATTCGCTGACCAATTGTTTTGTTTTGAATTTTGGCCTGTATCTGTGACCCAGTTTTTTTGATTGTCTTGCAGTTTTTTTTTAAATTCGTGATTTGACTTTGACCAACATACCTTCGCCGTGTGGCCTACTTTTCCACAATTAAAACATGTCATTTTCCCTGCTTCTTGTTTTGGCATTTTTGACTGTGTTTTCTTGTCTGATTTATATGACGTTTCCTCTTGTTGAGCTTCTGCTAGTGCTTCCTCAATTGTTCTTGGATGACTTGCTTTAACTATCATTTTCACTGGTTGTTTCAATCCTTCCACAAAGATACTTAATGTCTGCGACTTTAAAATTTGTTCTATGACCTCTGCCACTTCTGTATTTTTATCTTTAGTTTGGACATTCAATGTTAAGTGAAATAATTTTTCTAATCTCTCAAAAAACGTACCAACATCCTCGTCGAATTTCTGTCGAGTTGTTGTTAATTCTAACAGCAAATGTGTAGAAGTATTCCGTGGCTCAAAACAATTTTTTAAAGTTGCCTTCAGCTCCTCCCAAGTGCTAATTTTTTTAAACCGAATAACTTGAGCCGCCTTTGCCGTTAAATTTGCCATTAATGCACCTAACATCACGGGTCTTAAACTTTCATCGATACATGACAAAGCAAACTCTGCTGACCTTATAAAATTTTGTAAACCGTCAGAGTCTTGCTTTTCAAATTTTGGTAAGATTCGCAATGCCGCCTCCATAGAAGTTATCAAACTCATGCTGTGAGACTCTGAAACCACTTGACTAGACTCCCGAGAAAAAATATAAACTTGTGTACTTGGGTCAAACGAAAAAGTTTTCTCTAGAATATTAGAGCTAACCCCTGCGGGAACTTTTACCCGTCTACGTTGAATTGATAGATCTAAAGTATTTCGACCACTAACGGGATTCTGTAAACCTAATAGAGTGCTTGTATTTGGTTGTGGATCTACTAATTGACTACTACTGATACTACTACTTTTGTTTGGTGTAGATTGTCCAGCTCTACTATCGTCGGACTCAAACGACTTATCTGGTACAAAAGTTAAATCCTTACTATCGTCTTTTGTATACGAACTATCGTCACTCATTAATCATAAAAAAAATAAAAAAATTGGGTGTTTCTAAATATAAAAATAAAACTTACATTAACATTACATATAACATTGTCGAAGTTGGTAGTCCGGAAGGCTCCTTAATTGATTTGACTGGAAATGCCCTGAAGTTGAAAATAGAATGCTCTGAAGACTGGAATGCTCTGAAGTCTGAATTGAATGCTCTGAAGTTTGAATAGATTGATGTGTCTTGACTCGTTTAATAATAATTTAAACTTAAAACTGCTTAATTAAAAATCCTGTGTCTGCTACAATGGTTCGTTTTTTCCGCTGCCACCAATGTTACAAGTCGGTTGACCGTAGCCTCGTACTCGTAGAGTTTTGAACTCAAGTATATATTTAAAATAACAAACACGAACTAAATAAGTTATCAGTTAGTTTTATTAATCGAATCGGTATAGACACTCCGTGCTGTCCATTTCCAACCCCCTTACATATCATCTTATCGTACCTTATATCTAAATTTAAGTAGGACAATCCCTCCTATATAATTAGTGCATACTTGCAGATTTGGGATTGTACTTTATTTATGCTAAACTATGATAACATCTTTATTTCTTAATCCTAATTGTTTTACAAACATCATTGTTTAATCATACACTATATTATATCCGGTACCTACTATATACTAGTTATTTATAGTTAGGTATTCATAACAATATTGTAAAATTAGATAAAGGGGGAGAATTGTGGAGAAACAGGAGACAATTACATAAGACACCAGAATATTAGAGAATAAAAATGGAGAAAAGAACAAGGAAAATAAGAATGTAATAGATAGAGAAGGAAGGACTGAATATAAAAGAAAGACAAAAATACCTGGAAAATTTAAAGATTTTAAGATGTAATAAATAATCATTTATATTGTGTAATTTTAAAATTATGTTTTTAAACTATTATGTTTTATTTTGATTATGTTTTTAAAATTATGTTTTATTTTAATTATCTTGTAAAATGATGTTTTAATTTAATTTTGTAATTAACTAAAAAAGTGAGACGTAATGATAACAGAGTTATCAATTAGAATTTAGAGGTTAGTTCACTATACAGTACACATGAAATATAATAGTCATTCGTTATTGACGTGCGGTCATTAATGTACTATATAACTTAATTAATTAATGTAATGTTGTACTTTTTGTTAAATAAATAATAAATATATTTACATAAACTATTTATAATCAGACATACTTTTGGTTATGCCCAATAAAACATAAGATTTTTTTCTTAATCATCTTGTAAACATGTGATTGCTACATGTTAAACAAGACAAATTAATGAAGAATTTTCAAAATTAATAGTAATGTTCATACATTTATTATTTGCGATGAATTTTTAATTGAAAACTATTTAATGTTTGGAAGAATAAAAATATAATTAGCATATTACACCATTTTTAATTCATCAAAACTTTTGATCTAGTAATTTTTAATTTTTTAAGCCAAGTATTGTCTTAAAAATATGCAATCATTAAAAATAACACAAATTTAATTACAAACAATGCAAAAAAATTATAAAAACAAATTTACTATTCGCTGCAAATGGATTGCCGTCTCGGTTTGATTTAACATAAGGCTTAAGGTACTGGCCTGGAACCTAACAAAGAGTATCTATAATTTTAATAATCATTTAATCATATTTATCAAGCCATGGGTAACATTTGTAATATGGGAGCTGAAATTGGAGCCACTACTAGTTTGTTTCAATATATTCACCGAACGGCAAATTATTTAAAAGCTACTACACGTTAGGATATTTCTGAAGAAGCTGCAAAGTATAGTGAATCATTGTTGACTCCTGATAAAGGCTATAATTATGACCAGGTAATCCTTTGTACTTGTACTAATACAATACCATGCTAACATGTTGTTATTTTATCATTGATGTAGTTAATTGAACTTGATTTAACAACATTGGAACCTCATGACAATGTACCATTTACACTAAATCTCGCTCAACCTATTTCAAAACTTGGGGAAAATACCAAAAGTAATGATTGGCCTGTTGAAAATAAAGTTGGTTAGTTACTTATTTATTTAATTTATGACAAATGTTAGAAGAAATAAAGGCAAATACTTGATCTAATAATATTTGATCTTAAAATGCCAGTAAAATCAAATCACAAGGAATATTGTGTTGCATTTTCAAACCTTAGATTTTTAAATTAAATATTTTTGAATTTTGAAAATGAAAATAAATTTATCTATATTATTTATAATGTTTAACACAGATGATAACTGTGATAATAATTAATTGATATTCAATAATTATTCAATACATTTAATTACAATTATATGTGAATATGTTAAATATTAGATATTTTAATATTAGGTACTAGAATCCGTAAATATATTATTGAAATCATCATATAAAAATAGTAAAAATAATAATGTTATTTTTATATTTGGTTATAAGATATTTGGTATGAAGTTTTTTTAAATTTCAGGTCTGATTGGAAGTTGCACAAATTAAAGTTATGAAGATATGGCGAGATGTGGTACAATTGCAAAAGAAGCGTTAGATCATGGTCGTAAATCAAAAATTCCATTTTATGTCACTCCTGGATCTGAACAAATAAGGAAGACGAAATTGAAAGAGACGGCATTGTATAAAAAATTAAAATATTTAATAAGTATTTATTGGTAGATATTTAAATTACAAAATTGTTTAGGCACAAATACTGAGAGATTTTGGAAGGAAAGTATAAGCTAATGCATGTGGTCCATGCATTAAACAATAGGACCGTCAAGATGTTAAAAAGGGTAAAAAGAATACTATTGTCAGCTCATAAAATAGAAATTTCAATGGACGAAATGATGCCAATCCAGCGACTCACGCCTTTGTCACTTCTCCAGAGTTAGTAACTGCTTTATCCATTAAAGGTCGTTTGGACTTTGAATCAACAACTGAATCAATAAAAGGGGCTGATGGTTAGTTAAATATTAAATTATACGAATACTATGATTGTGTTGATGCAAAATACTAAATTGTTTCTTTAGTGAACAGTTTTCATTACCTTCGAGTTAATATTTATATATTCTTAGACATAATGTTATCTATTTAAGCTGCGTAATTCATTTGGCGATGAACTACCACAAAAGGGATTTTGGTCAAGATACATACCAAGCCTCAACTAAAGATGGGTTGACTGTAAATGAGGAAGTAAATTCCAAACCCAATCGCCTTCAACTATTGGAACCATTTGAAGCTAGGGACGGGAAAGTTTTAGAAGGCCTTATTATACAGATTAAATAATGTTTAACTTTAATGAAATATATATTATAATTTCTATATTTTTTACTTAGGATATAATTATATTTTATACCTTTTTAATAGGTAAAAGGAAAATGTGCAATTGATCATATTTCTGCTGCTGGTCCCTGGTTGAATTACCGCAGGCACTTGAATAATATTTCAAATAACATGTTTTTAACGTATGTTATTATAATAGTTTGTTTTTATTAAAATAAATTATTGTTATTTTCATAATTACAGTGCAACCAATTCGGATAAAATGAAATGAATAAAGTAATTAAGTAGCAGAGAACATGCTGCTTTAGAACCACGTCATTTGGTGCAGTCTTTGTCAAGTCTTTTGCAAGGATACAAAAAACAAATTTGAAAAAGCAGGGACTATTAACCTTGTCAATTTCTGACCCCAAAGATTATGATAAAGTCCAACGAAGTGATGGAGGGTCTTTAGTCTGACTTCTTGAATTCACAGGCCAGCAAGGTAAAATCAAAATGAAAATTGAAATTTGTAGGCTACTAGCTCATTTTATAAACACATTTTTAGTTGAACTATCCCACTAATAAATTTTATTATTTCAGCCTTTACTATGCATACTATGGAAGTAGTGATGAAATATTACTAAATCCTACATTCAACTAACAACAATTTGAATGGAAATTTATTTTATTCATTCAAAATCTATGTACATTCATCTACTTATGACTTATAATATTTGATATAATTATTGCATGATAATCATGAATTGTAAACCATTTCAACTTATATATTTTACTTTTATTACAAAAAACAGTAAAAAGTACCAATGTTGTATGATTATATTATAAATTTGTTAGACCCATTAACTACTTGTACTAGATTCAATTTTTAAACACCAAAATACTTAATAATAATTTGGATTTGGAATATGAAATAAAAGCTCTGTTGCCAATAAACTAAGTTAAATTTTAAAATATATTTATTAAGCAAAATATTGCCAGCAATCTGTAAGGTGATTAAAGTGGTGGAAAATGACAAAACTCTGTGAACATAGTATTATAATATAAATAAACACATAATGAGGTAATAATGTAAAAATTGTATTTCCCTAATGATAATCGGTAACTATTGCTTTAATTGTCTTAAATATACTATTTATTAACATTTAGTTATTTACATAAACTATTTATAATCAGACATATTTTTGGTTATGCCCAATAAAATATAATATTTTTTTCCTTAATCATCTTGTAAACATGTGATTGCTACATGTTAAACATGACAAATTATTGAAGAATTTTCAAAATTAATAGTAATGTTCATACATTTATTATTTGCGATGAATTTTTAATTGAAAATTATTTAAAGTTTGAAAGAATCAAAAATATAATTTGCATATTACACCATTTTTTAATGCATCAAAACTTTTGATACTAATTTTTAATTTTTTAAACCAAGTATTGTCTTAAAAATAAAACAAATTTAATTACAACAATGCAAAAAGATTAGAAGAAAAAAATTAATAGATCCAAAGTTTTGATGCGTTAAAAATGGTGAAAAATGCAAATTATATTTTTTATTCTTCCAAACATTAAATAGTTTTCAATTGAAAAATCATCGCAAATAATAAATGTATGAATATTACTATTAATTTTGAAAATTCTTCAATAATTTGTCATGTTTAACATCTATCAATCACACGTTTACAAGATGATTAAGGAAAAAAATTTTATATTTTATTGGACATAACCAAAAATATGTCTGATTATTAATAGTATACTTAAGACAATTAAAACAATAGTTACAGATTATCATTAGAGAAATACAAATTTTACATTATTACATCATTATGTCTTTATTTATATTATAATATTATGTTCACAGAGCTTTGTCATTTAACACCACATTAATCACTATGTGTAGATTGCTGGCAATATTTGGCTTAATAAATATATTTTGAATTTATTTTGTTTTAAATTTGTTTAATGGCAACAGAGTTTTTGTTTCATATTCCAAATCAAAATTATTTTTAAGTATTTTGGTGTATAAAAATTGAATTTAGAACGAGTAGTTTATGGGTCATACAAATTTAAAATATAATCACACAACGGCGGTACTTTTATTGTTTTTTGTAATAAAATAAATAGGTATATTGAAATAGGTACTGAATAGACATAGATTTTGAATGAATAAAATTTAATTTAATCTTGATGTAGGTAAATTACCTACTTGAACTATAATTTGTGCTGTTCCTTGGTCTGTTACGAACTAGATGAGTCAGCCAATTGCTTCATTCTGTTTAATGAACTGCCGGCTTTAAACCATTCGATTTGTTGTTCGTTGAATGTATGATTTAGTAATATTTCATCACTACTTCCATCACTATGGCATAGTATGCATAGTAAAGGCTGAAATAATAAAATTTATTAGTGGAATAGTTCAACTAAAAATGAGTTAATAAAATGAGCAAGTAGCTTAAAATTTTCAATTTTGGTTTACCTTGCCGGGTGCGAACTGATCAAGTCCGACTAAAGACACTGTATCACTTGGTTGAACTTTGTCATAATCATTGGGGTCGGAAAATGTCAATGCTAATAGTCCCTGCTTTTTCAAATTTGTTTCGTGTATCCTTGCAAAAGACTTGACAATGACTGCACGTCCTCCCAAATGACGTGGTTCTAAAGCAGCATGTTCTCTGCTACTTCCTTCACCATAGTTTTCATCACCAAACACAACCCACGGTAAATTATTTGCTTTGTATGCTCTTGCTGTATCCGGTACTCCATCCCATTCTCCAGTCTGTTGGTTCATTACTTTATTCATTTCATTATTATCCGAATTGGTTGCCCTGCAATTATGAAAATAACAATTATTATTTTAATAAAAATAAACAATTATAATAACATACGTTAAAAACATGTTATTTGAAATATTATCCAAGTGCCCACGGTATTTCAACCAGGGACCAGCAGCAGAAATATGATCAGTTGTACATTTTCCTTTCACCTATTAAAAAGGTATAAAATATTATTATATCCTAAGTAAAAAATATAGAAATTATAATACGTATTTCATTAAAGTTAAACATACTTTAATCAGTATAATAAGGCCTTCTAAATCTTTCCCGTCCCAAGCTTCAAAAGGTTCCAATAGTTGAAGGCGATTAGATTTGGAATTTACTTCTACATTTACAGTGGACCCATCTTTAGGTGGGGCTTGGTATGTATCTTGACCAGGATCAAATCCCTTTTGTGGTAGTTCATCGCCAAATGGATTACTTAGCTTAAATTCTTTACCTATAAATATAGATAACATTATGTCTATGAATATATAAATATTAACTCGAGGTAATGAAAACTGTTCACAAAAGTGAGACAATTTAGTATTTTGCATCAATACAATCATAGTATTCGTATAATATCATAAGCTTGTCAGAGCGACAATAACTAATAATATTTAATATTTAACTAACCATCAGCCCCTTTTATTGATTCAGTTGTTGGATCAAAGTCCAAACGACCTTCAATGGATAAAGCTGTTACTAACTCTGGAGACGTGACAAAGGCGTGAGTCGCTGGATTGGCATCATTTCGTCCAGTGAAATTTCTATTGTATGAGCTGACAATAGTATTCTTTTCACCCTTTTTAACGTCTTTACGGTCCCATTGACCAATGCATGGACCACATGCATTAGCTAATACAGTACCTCCAAAATCTCTCAGTATTTGTGCCTATAAACAATTTTGTAATTTAAATATCTACCAATAAATACTTATTAAATATTTTATTTTTTTATACAATTCCGTCTCTTTCAATTGTCGCCCTGATTTGTTCAGATCCAGGAGTGACATAAAATGGAATTTTTGATTTTCGACCATGATCTAAGGCTTCTTTTGCAATAGTACCACATCTCGCCATATCTTCATAACTTGAATTTGTGCAACTTCCAATCAGACCTGAAATTTAAAAAAAACATTATCATACCAAATATAAAAATAACATTATCATTTTTACTATTTTTATATGATGATTGCAATATTATATTTACGGATAATTGAATTTTAACAGTTAATAAAATAAATCTAAATAAAAATGCTAAGATATCTACTCATCGTTCATGGATTTAAAACCATTTTAATATACCTAATATTTAACATATACATATAATTAAACGTGCGTTAAACATTATAAATTATATAGACAAATTTATTTTCATTTTCAAAATTCAAAAATATTTAATTTTTCAAATATAAGGTTTGAATATGCAACACAAGGTTGCTTGTGATTTTATTTTACTGGTATTTTAAGATCAAATAATATCAGATCAAATATTCGCCTTTATCTCTTCCAACATTTGTCATAAATTAAATAATCATGTAACTAACCAACTTTAATTTCAACAGGCCAATCGTTACTTTTGGTATTTTTGCCAAGTTTTGAAATAGGATGAGCGAGATCTGGTGTAAATGGTCCATTGACATGAGGTTCCAATGTTGTTAAATCCAGTTCAATTAACTACACCAATGATAAAACAACAACATGTTAGCGTGGTATTGTATTAGTACAAGTACAAAGGATTACCTGGTCATAATGACAGCCTTTGTCAGGAGTCAACAATGATTCACTATACTTTGCAGCTTCTTCTGAAATATCACTACGTGAAGTAGCTTTTAAATAATTCGCCATTCGGTGATTATATGGAAATAAACTGGTAGTGGCTCCAATTTCAGCTCCCATATTGCAAATGGTACCCATACCTTGATAAATATGATTAAATGATTATAAAATTATAGATACTCTTTGTTAGGTTTGGTTACGTTATAAAGATAGAACCCGACTAATAATAATATCTGTGTTAAAAGAGTATTATTCATTTATTTATTGTTTCTATTAAAATATCCTCAATTGTTTTTTCTCGAAATCAGTGAAGCATTCTATTCTACTAATAAAAACCACAACCATATATTTTTTATTTTTTAAATATTATATTACGTGTCACCAATTATGATGGTGACCTTTAAAATAAACTATAATATATTTTGTTTTTGTTATCATAGTTATATAGTATAATACTATGTTATTATGTTTTGTGAGCAGAAACTAAACTAATATGCGATAGCCATCCTATAATGACCTAATTGGGTGGTGAAACTAAGCTACAAATTTCCCCAGAGTCTCCTAGGTATCTATTGGTATATCATTTAAACGTTCCAATAGTTTTTGAGTCTATACAGAGGTCTAAGAAAGAAAGTAATTTTTATTGTATATATGGACATTGTTACCTGTACATGATATATTATCAACTCCTGGTCCGTGATATTCAATTACAGCACCGGTTCCTCCTTTGACTGTCAAAATATCTGCCACTTTAAGGATGACGTCCTTTGGTGTTGTCCATCCTTTCATTTTACCAGTTAAATGGACTCCAATAATCTATATTTAGAAATTAAAAGCGTAATTTAAAATTATTAGATATTAATTATTATTATTGTTTACTTTAGGACACTTCAACTCCCATGGAAAATTTGCCATCACATCAACAGCGTCCGCACCACCTACTCCAATACACAATCCACCAAGTCCACCGCCATTAGGCGTGTGAGAGTCTGTGCCAATCATCAACAATCCGGGAAATGCATAGTTTTCCAGAATTATCTATATACAAAATATCACAATTTATTTTAATAAATAAATGTTATTTTTATATACATATAATAGCTAATATTTTGTTTTAGTTTGTAATTTACTTGATGAATAATCCCAGAACCAGGGCGCCAAAATCCAACTCCGTACTTAGCACTAGCCGTTTTCAAATAATTAAATACTTCTTCGTTATCTTTATTAGCTCTTTTTAGGTCCTCTTGTCCACCGATCTGTTGTTAAACAATTTTTTAATAAAAATGATATATCATTTTCAACTGTTTAATAAACTTACTTGAGCTTCAATTAAATGGTCACAATGAATTGTCGTAGGTACCGCCACTCTAGGTAAACCAGATGACATAAACTGCAGCATAGCCATTTGAGCAGTAGCATCTTGCATTGCCACACGATCGGGTCTTAGTTTTAAATAAGATACACCTCGTTCGATTTCTTGTGTAGCTGGTTCCTCCAAATGTGAATAAAGGATTTTTTCAGTCAAACACAACGGTTTTCCTATCCTGTTAAAAAAAAAAAAAAAAAATATTAAAAATTGCTTATTTTAACATAAAATTGTCATATTATATAATAAATGACACCGTCTCGATACATAATAATTGCAAACATTATTTTAATTTATTATTTTTGAGTAAAAATTCTAAAAAAAAAACGATCACTCTTTTATTTATCAATGATTACTAAAAAACCTCTATAATAGAAGATATTTAAAATGCTTAGACTTTTTAATTATGTTTTAGCAGTCGCGGTTCGTATTGTAGTTAAATTAGATTGATCCTTCAAACTTCAAGATAAAAATATATAATAATCACTGAAAAAGGTAGGCACAGTAATTATTCAACTCTTTCTTGCTTGTTTATTTGATTTATATAGACTGATCAATATTTTTGAATACCATTGTCCCTACCTTTTAAAGCTGAAATGACGCCACTGATTACAAACTAATATAAAACACATCTATCAAGCCTATACATAGACACTATATGATCTACAACCAATGTTAAATGTAATTTAATTGAAAAAAAATATTTCCCTATGATATACATTCTCTATATATTGGAGAAATGCCTATAGACTCAAGAGTATAGAGTATAGAACCTCCGAAATTACTTTATCCAGGCTGGATCTAGAACGTGGTCCATGTAGATGCATTATGAGATTGATATGAGATAGGAATAACTTTATTTGCAATTAAAATATTACACATACTTTTCTTTCACAATGCTTAAGTTTGATTTCATCTTTTGGTAAGGCAAAACGTTCTTGTCAAACACGCTCATCGTTGGTGCTTTTCTAACATTGGCCCTCAACATGGCATGCGGTTTGAAAAATACCGATTTCCAGAAGATAGATTGTATTCCATTGAAATGTTTGAAAAACGCCATAATTTCACTCTTAAATAAATATTAATCTATAGAGTTTTAAGTTTTCTGAATACTTTAAAGAAATTACGTTCAGAATATAATAATAATGTAATTAAATAGGTATATTTAATAAATAACTATGAATCGCAAACAATTTTAAGTATCTATGGTTACAAAAAATATTAAAATTTTGAGAATGTAAATATATGTTTTATAAACAAATAAAAGGCACAAGGAGTTTATATATAAAAATCTAAACTTATTTCAATTTATCAAAAAATTATACTCAACCTAACCGTAAAGATGTTAAAATGGGTCAAAAGAATACTATTGTCAGCTTATACAATAGAAACTTCACTGGACGAAATAATGCCAATCCAGCGACTCACGCCTTTGTCACGTCAACTGAGTTAGTAACTGCTTTATCCATTGAAGGTCGTTCGGACATTGATCCAACAACTGAAGCAATAAAAGGGGCTGATGATTAGTTAAATAATATTAGTTATTGTCGGGATGACAAACTTTTGATATTATACTACTATTACTATAAGAATTGTAGTATTGCAAAATATAAAATTTGTTTTGTTCGTGAACAGTTTTCATTATCTCGAGTTAATATTTATAGACATAATGTCATCTATTTTTAAAGGTAAAGAATTTAAGTTGAGTTATCCATTTGGCGATGAACTACCACATAAGGGATTTGATCATGGTCAAGATACACAACAAGCTCCACCTAAAGTTGGATTATCTGTAAATGTGGAAGTAAATACCAAATCCAATTGCCTTCAACTTTTGGTACCTTTTGAAGCTTGGGACGGGAAAGATTTTGAAGTCCTTATTATACTGATTAATGTATGTTTAACTTTAATAAAATATTAAAATACATATTATAATTTCTATATTTTTTATTTAGGATATTATAATATTTTATACCTTATTAATAGGTGAAAGGAAAATGAACAACTGATCACATTTCTGCTGCTTGTCCCTGGTTGAAATACCAAGGGCATTTGGATAAAATTTCAAATAACTTGTTTTTAACGTATGTTATTATAACTGTTTGTTTTTATTAAAATAAAATAATTTTTATTTTCATTATTGTAATGCAACCAACTCAGATAATAATGAAATGAATAAATTAATGAACCAGCAGACTGGAGAATGGTATGGAGTACATAGGCGCAATTTGGGTTAAATGCATGGGGTTGCAAGATTTAAGTTGACCAAAGTGACCTGTTGGGGGCTTTGTCAAACAATTATACTGAGTTATATGAACAGTACCTACCTGGCTATCTTATATAAAAGTATTTAATAATTTCATAAAAATCTGTAGATATCTAGTAATCATTAATTTTTTAAATCAATTAGTATAATTGAGAATTACAGTCTAAAAATTATGCAAATATTGAAAATAAAACTGACAAAAAATAAATTTAATATCAAGTGGTTTTATATTCTATAATTGTATACTATTAAGACAATACTTGATTTAAAAAATTTATGATTACTAGATCCAGAATGTTTATGCAACAAAAAATTTTAAAATTAGCAAATACATATATTTTAAATTCTACAAACATTAAATATTTTTAATCTTAAAATTTATTGTAAATAATAAATTTATGTATTTTACTAAAATATTTGAAATTTTTTGACAAATTATCATGATAAACAGCTAGCAAGGACGCGTTTACAAGATAATTAAGACAAAAATCTTATATTTTATTGGGCATCGCCAACACTATATAAATATGGAGATTATAAATAGTATATTTAAAACAATTAAAACAAAAGTTATAGATTACTAACTGATCATTTAGATAAATACGACTTTTACATTATTGTATGTATGTTCACAGTGGTTTGTCATTTTCACCACTTTTATTGCACTGATTGCCAGAAATGCCCTGGTTATTAATATTATTTTTATTCTTAAAATTGTTTAAGATTTTACTTTGTTTAATGGCAACACAGATTATATTTAATATTCCAAACCAAAATTGTTTCTAAATGATCGTTACTCAAGAAGTATAAAATGCGTGCAATGTTCAAGAGATCTATCCTATCTAACCTATTTTAATATTTGGTCTACTACATACTATTGTATGCTTTCTTGATATTGAGGAATGCATTAAATAATTATTTAGCATTTTTGGTACTCAAAAATAATAAATTAAAATAATGTTTGCAATTATTATGTTCCGAAACGGTGTCATTAATAAAATATGACAACTTTATGTTTAATTTGGCAATTTGTCTTCTTTATAATTTATAATATGTTTTAACACGCAGATGATAACTGTGATAAATACTGATAATTAGAGCTCGGATGTTTATGACTAGCATATTTTTTTCGCGCAGCCAGAATTACACACCGGAGTGAGATACAAATTTGATTCATGAAATCTATATTACAAATATGCAAAAAAAGTTTGCATATTTGACATTTTTGAGCACATAATAAATGCATGTATTGATAATTTATAGACTTAATGGCATATTTCTAATATTTTAAATATAATATAAACATAACACTTTATACTGTTAAAAACTCATATATTTATATCACTATGTACCTATATGTTACAGTTAATGTGTTGACATCCGTTATTTTATGAAATAACTAGGTAGTTCATGAATTACCTACGAATATTACTTACCTAATGTATGAAATCATACTCTAACTAGTTATGTCATAGAAAATCTAGTTATTCTATACAATTTTAGTTAAATTTACATTAAAAATATGGTATCCGGACATTTTCCCCCCGGCTGTTTTCGGCGTAGTAGGACATTTTCCCCCGATAAATTTTTGTATGCGGATATTTTCCCCCCGTATTTTTTTCTATTATTTACCTTCGAATATAAAATTATTATCTTTAACACATATTTTTTAGCTTTTGTTCATATATTTTTTTTTTATTTTTGTAAAAACTGTACGTTAACTAAAAAGTCTCTAATCTTAATTTCAATAAAAAAATAATGAATAATATTTAAAACAAGTTAAGTAAAAATATAATTTTAAATAAAAGTAAAATAGTAGTATACTAATATTGAATTAGATGGTTAACATTGAAATCTAAAATTGTGTCCAAACCCCAGTCAATTACTAAGACTATTAAGATAACATTCTATACAATCTTACATCATTATGAGGATTGAGTCAATATTTTATATCAAAACTGTTCAAAGCAGTTTAGTAGTGGTTTAGTGGTTATAGTGGTTATATACGTTTTAAAATAAGAATTATTGTTGTACATTTTTGTTTTGTGATTTTTATTGAAATTAAGATTAGAGACTTTTTAGTTAACGTACAGTTTTTACAAAAATAAAAAAAAAATATATGAACAAAAGCTAAAAAATATGTGTTAAAGATAATAATTTTATATTCGAAGGTAAATAATAGAAAAAAATACGGGGGGAAAATGTCCGCATCCAAAAATTTTTCGGGGGAAAATGTCCTACTACGCCGAAAACAGCCGGGGGGAAAATGTCCGCCATTCTAAAAATATATAGAATACATTAAAATTTAAAATAAATGATAGACTCATTTATTTTAAATTAAATTAATCACAAATTAGTTATTTGTACACACAATTGTGACATTTAGAGTTGCATAATACCTACTTTTTTTTCTTCTACAAAGACACCGCTTCGTATCAACAGGCCAATCGTTACTTTTGGTATTTTTGCCAAGTTTTTAAATAGGATGAGCGAGATCTGGTGTAAATGGTCCATTGACATGAGGTTCCAATGTTGTTAAATCAAGTTCAATTAACTACACCAATGATAAAATAACAACATGTTAGCGTGGTATTGTATAAGTACAAGTACAAAGGATTACCTGGTCATAATGACAGCCTTTGTCTTCGTTCCTCTGATTTTCACAAGAAATCACACTTTAAATGTTTAAATTTAACTACTTGATATTCCCAAGGTTATGTTTGTGAAGTTAGCTCCATAGATATATACTATATATATTGTTGTTAATATCTATGGTTAGCTCCCGGACGTTGAGCGCTTATCAACTCTGATAAGGTAGGTAACAGCATTCCTGCATACTCTATTGCCTATTCATATCTTATAAGGGGCTATAATAAAAATATTTATTTTTCAGCACGAACTAAGACTTAGGTATCTTAGACCTTAGTTCGTGTTTTTCAGATAGAATTCAGAATTCAAGGTGGACGATGGATGAATGATAATTATTATTAAATTAAAGCAATAAAATTTATAATGCACATTATGTACCTACCTAATTTTAAAAATAGTTATCATTATTAGATAATATAACATAAAGAAACATTTTAAAGTATTTAACTATTTTGAACAAGTATAACAATATGATAACATAAAAAATTAACTACATTATACATATAGCATAATATGTAGTTAATTTTTTATATTTTCTGTAATTTACTGTATATATTGTAATTAATTTACGCTTAACAACTTAATGATGTTAAAAATTTTTTATTATATCAATAGGTTCGATGACCTTGTATATCAGAAACACTTTAATTTAATAAAAAAAAAAATTAATTAATTAATTTCGTAAATTATTTTGATTCAATAATTAGAAATAATGATAGTATGCAAAATTCCAAAATTAATAACCTTTAAAAATATTTTCGCATCGTTTTTTAAGAGTTGAGGCTAGCGTCACATTAGCAATCGGATTATTATAATCGGATTATATAGGTTTTCTCCAGAGTAATTTAATCTCAATAAATTAAAATATTAATCATTGCCTGTGTTAACTCTTGCAATATTAATCTATGAGAATGCAAGAAAAATATGCGACTTATTTATTAATTTTAATAAATACTATTTGAGTGCTACTCAATTCAATCAGTAACGTTTACAATAGCGTATAAGCGTGAACAAAACAAAAATATATATACATGATTTGAAGTCTTAAGGAGAGTAACTTCCTGTTACCTAGCAGTAGCACTCAAATAGTATTTATTAAAATTAATAAATAAGTCGCATATTTTTCTTGCATTCTCATAGATTAATATTGCAAGAGTTAACACAGGCAATGATTAATATTTTAATTTATTGAGATTAAATTACTCTGGAGAAAACCTATATATGATAATAATTATTATAAATAATAATTATATATAATAATAAATATATATATATATATATATATATATATATATATATATATATATATATATATATATATATATATATATATAAATATATAAAATATATATGCAAATTAAACGAATGACAAAAAATGTAAATTTTATAAAATAATTATAAAATAATTTAAGAAATATATTCATATTAGCAAATTCTAAAAAAATCATATTTTCTAAAACGTTATTATGTTCCAAATTACCAAGAAAATATTGAATTAGAAAAAAAAATATAAAGAATAAACTACTTGACTTAGATAAATCTTTTTACAATCAAAATTGTTCTAATAATCCGATTCACAAATACGCTATTTTGAATTTATCCAAAGACTTTTTTTTCAATTTCTAAGTTTTTTATTTTCAGTATTAAAAAATAAAAAATATGCTAAAAATGTAGGTAGCGCAAGTGTCTATGAATTATATGTAATATTTTTTTTTTTTAATATTGAATACAACAAAAGTTATTCTATATGTCAGATCTTTGTGAGACACCCTAAAGAAGGATGAATTAATAATTATACTGATTTGGGTATGACAGTTCTGATTTAAATGAGGTGATACACTAATACATACAACTTCATGCGTTTTATGTGTTACCATTCAGGCACAAATGGCAAATCCTTCATTTCAATTATACAATAAATTTCAGGTATCTATATGGATGGATTCTTAGTGACTCAAGTGTAATACATTGCTTTATTTTAGTAACTATCTATCTATAACCCTCATAATTAATTTCCAAGAATACATAACACACAACGTTGGGAGCCAAAAATTGACACTTATACCAATGTCAATACACTACAGGTACAAAAAGGTACAACTGATATGCATTTATTGATATCTTGTAGGACATGTTGCTCGATCTTAAGACCTTTTTATGTTAAGACACATCATGATGTAGGCGAATAATGCAATGCTCTAAAAACTTATTTAAAATATAATATATATGAGCAGTTCAGCAGTTGTCATAAGAATGCACTTAAGTATAATGTATTATAAATAATAAAATCATTGAGTTATACAAAATACTGCTTCATTCAACAATTCAAAAAATCTAAATAACGGCTTACCTTGGTCAATTGGATAAATTCTAAGTCACTGACTGTTGTAATACGTTGCTTTATTTTAGTAAGTGCCCTAGAAATGTTGTAATGCAACAAAATATACATGATTCTTATCATTTCGCGCGTAGGTCTGATTTGCATATATGAAGAAATTACTGAACTGCGTTAAAACTGTGTGTGTCTTCGCAGTAGGAACTAGAAATTTTCACCGTATCTAAGTACGGTACATCCCATGCCGTATACAAATTTTAATAATTTTCGGGTAAGTTTTTAGGTTTTGGATATTTCTGCGACGGGTAACCTTGAGGTAAAATTCGACGGGGCAATCTGAAATTTGGTGGGGAGCTGTATGGGGGTATTACAATGGTATTTCTGGAGTTTTACCCTATTCGGACTTTATTAACCCACGCTATGGCCGCTTAGGCTCCAGTTCAGTAATTCAGTAATTCAGCAGTTCAGTAAATTAGGCAGCACCAAGTTGCATCTATGTTGAACACTTCTAATGATACTGTATTGTTAGAACTGTTATATTTAAGATTCAACCGTTATAATTAAATAACAATAATAACTCGGATTAATAGACATAATTATTAATTAACCTTTATTATAAAAATACAAATAGTTGGGATCTTTTACAAAGTGCATACTCAGTGTGTAACTGCCATGCCTCCTGATCACTATGATGTGTCAGTGTATATAAACCTCAATGAATATATAATGTGACCAACATTACTTAACATAAAACATTACAAGAACAAAATCCTAAAGAGTCAAATTTTGTGTTTGTGACTCCTACTCAAAGAAATGTTGCAGGAACTCCTAGAAGAAAATTATTCCATGATAATATAACTGGAACTTCATTGTTTGAATGTAATAGTTCAATTGATTTACTCAGAAACACTGGTAAAACGAGAAACAAATATATTAGTCCGATAAAGAGTCCGTTAAAACGTTTAAATGATAGACATTTTAATAAAAGCCCTGGAGAGCTTATACCATGAGGTTCTAAGAATGTGTCTCCTCTAAACATTAAAGGAGAATATTATGATTTATGAATGTAACTTCAAAGAAGGGGACTTTATAATTCCAAAAGATGAATGGAATCATATATTTGAAGACTGAAAACTAAATATAAAAAGGTATACATAAACTTATTTAAATTTGCTTAATATATTTATATATATAGAACTACTTATACTGAATTTAATTTATTTGATTTATCACTCTATTAATTTGTCTTACAAAGTCGAACATTTTATTAATAATAGTTAAATTAAATCATCACAAAAATAATTTATATAGATATTGTTAGCTTTTATTTTTTTTTATTTTATATTATTATTGTCTCCATCTTACAAGTGCCTAACATAGCAAATTGTACGCTCAACAGATTACGTTTAGCTCTGTTAATTTAAAAACTTGATTGAATTGACCTCTTATAAAATTTAAAGGTAATATTATCATCTAGGGTGTCTCATAGGGATTTTATTTTATTTTAATTTTAAAGCGAGTATAATTATTTGAAGATGTACAAACAATTTATTTAAAATTAAAAATCAACAAAAAGTCTATAAGATGTCCTAGGTACCTAATAATCTTACCTTTAAATTTTACAAGACATAGATTTACTCTAATTTTTAAACTAACAGATGTTAGGGGTTAGGCACTTGTAAGATGGAGACTACAAATGTGTCGGTGTAATGTCTTCTTAAGTATTCATAGTATACCTTCATAAAATATTATTAAAAAGGTATAATCATAAACTATTTATCAAACACCAAATTATTTTGACAGTATAAACTGAAATTTCTTGTTTGCATGAATTACTTATAATTATTAGAGAGATAATAGAATACAAACATGAAAATTGCAGAGGGGGGCAAGTTAATGAAAATAATTAACTCAAGTTAAGTTAAGAGGACACAATATTGATAAGTTAAAAGTTAACAGTTAATTTTTTTAAACTTTTTAACTTAACTAGTTAATTATTTTTGTTTTAAACTTAATTAACTTATTCAGTTAAATTTGTGTGGTTTTAACTTAACTTTTTAAAGTTAATTATCATTATAGTGCAGTTAAGTTAATTTTAATTTTTTTTTATATATCACGTGGAACCAACAGAAAACTTATTCTTTCGATTTTGGTAATTTATTTTTCTGATGTTATAATATCATCAATTCATAATAATCAGATTATATTTTAATCTTCACTAGTAAATAGTATTAATATTAGAATACTGATAAGCGTCTTGCTAAATATTTGTATAAATTAAAATACTAGGGCAATTTATGACTTATGATTATTGTGACTTGAAAAAAAAAATTAACTTTTTTTTAACTGAGTTAAGTTAATTTTATTTTACTATCTTAACTTTTAACTTATCTAGTTAATTTTTTTTTTTAATAACTTTTTACTGAAGGCAATTTTATTGAATTAACTTAACTTGCCAAAGTTAATTTTTTCCATTAACTTGTCCACCTTTGATCTAGAGGTATATTCAATATATCATTTTTTTTTAGTTAAGGTTTGATTTATTCATTTTTGTTGCATTCGAAGCATAACAATTATTCCTTCTATTTTCTTTTATTTTTTTTCTGTTTGCCCCATGTTGTACTGAATATTGATAACATGGGGCATTCATTTTTTTCTTATTTTACAATTTACTTAAACCAACTTGGGGCACTATTCTAAATTTTTAAAAAATTCTAGACAATTTTCTGAATTTAACAAATATACTTTGTACCTAGTGAGTATATATTAATATATTATCATATAAACATAATAATTAAATTCTTGTTCTTAAAATGTTCACTAATTTTTCTCAGACATTTTCCTATCTGTACAAAATTAAAAATATAACTGTAGGTACTATTTAGACTAAATTGTATAAAGGTTAGAGTTGTTTAGATAGAATGGACTTGTTTAAATTTATCCTAATTATAACTTTGACCATGGATGTATAATAGTGGCCCAATAAGTAAAGTATAGTGTAAATAAGTAAATCGCTATGTACAGAAATTTTCACGTATCTACGACTTATACTTCTTGAATACTAACAAAAAAAAATTCCCGTTTTTCTGTCATTTTTTTTTTGAAAAATATTGGAAAGTGTTTACTTTTGACCTCTATAATGCACCAAGGATCTTCAATTTTACATCGGAAACCACCCCCAAAGTTTGAAATCGAAGCATTATTTCGACTAGTTATGCTGTACACAGACACAAAAAAAAAACACACACATCATTGTAAAATCAATACATTCATCACTTCGTTCAGAATCTAAAACAGTGAGTTATTTAAATTCTATAGAAAGCGTGCATAAAAATATTGAGAAGAGAAATTACTGGAAGGAAATAAGAGTTCTGAATGTTTTATGTGGTGTGCCTAAAATATGGAAACCAAAGCAAAACGTAGGTGATATCAACAAATGGAAAGATATGTTTGTCCAAATATCATATCAAGATGATGGGTTTAACTGTGGTATATTTATGTTGTACTTTGCAAATCAATTAATGAGTAATAAAAGAATAATAAATGTTTTCAATCCAAACAGTTATTAACAGGACTTGATACTATCAAGTTCAAAGTGTATGAAGAACATATGCTTAATTTTTGGGAAAGATGAAGGTAGTTTAAGACAAAATTATAATTGTGATGTCGATAGTACAATGGTTCAGTGTGGGTCTTGTACTAGATGGCTACATATCTCTTGTTTACCAGAAATTGAGCAAAAAGAATTTGAAAACTCAGATTGGGTTTGTGGACTGTGCTCAAATCAATGTCCAACTATCTAAAATAATTTCTTATAAACATAATGAATATCTGTGTTATAATGTCCATACATTTTTACGTTATTAGTTTATTATGGCTCGGTTAGTGATAAGACGATAACAATAGATTGTGATTTGTGACGGAATCCCGGAACGAACTATTTTGGTCCGTGGTGATGGATATAATCTATACTGTCGTACTGATATATCGATGGGTGCGTTCATAACATAGATATTAAAACATAATGGACTGAAATGTTTTAATGTTATAATAGCCCATTGGTATCTAATAACGTAATATTACTCACAGACGTGTGACTGACTACTATAATATATATTTTATATCTTTGATAATAGTTATTAACACAACTTAAAAATTAAAACCAATTATGCATTACCTCTTTTTTCGAGAAAAGCGAAACTAGCAAGAAACTTAAGAAAATGCATAAAAAAAAGTTCATGGGGGGATATGACACCCTCATCCACCCCCGTGAGCACGCCCCTGATGAGTATGGACACATTGGCACACTGTGGACTGAATAGACTGATCATTGATGAGATGAGTGATGGACGATGCCACGGCCCACGATGGTCACCTCGGGGCTCGGAGTGTCGGAGTTTGCAATGTTTGCATCAACAATAAATATTGATTACGCGCGTTCTATTTTTAGACGATTTTTTCTATTTACCAGATTCTCGAAAGAAATTGATAAGAAACCGGTATAATGTGGTATAAATGTATAATAGTCGATAGGGCGCGTAAGACGTTTCCGTGTAATCGTTATCGACTATCGACTATCGTTCTAGGAAAAATCTTCTTGTAGTAGTAATACATAGTAATTTATTAATCATAAAGGTGGTTTCACACGAAGCGAATGTTCGCGGAGCGAACGCGATTTTAAATCGCAGCGGTTTTTATTCGTTCATTAATTTCGGATTCACACTAGACGATTAATCGCTCGATGTGAATGAACTACAAACATCATTTCCCGCCAATTTTTGAATCAAACAATTGATCGTTTATTTTACATCAATTAGTTGTTCAGACATCGTGGTTGTGTTTAGTTGTGTTCAGTGTTCATTTGCAGTCGTTCTGTACGTATTTTTACAAAATATATTATTATATTAGTTGTCATTAATTGTTTTTTATTAAAATGGATAAATTTAACACTATTGAAAGCGTTAAAATTACATACAGTCACAATTTGTTTTTAAAAAGTATTTCAAATTCGAATTTTGACAACATACGTAAAAATAACGAAAATTTGCAATATTTTTCGAGTTAGAAATTCATAAAGATTTATATTTTTAAAATATCAATACATGATTTTTCATGAGTTTGTCTACTATTTTCAAATAAAAAATTGTCCACCGGAAAGTCAAATTAAATTTTTATGAGCATTTGAATTACAACATTGAATATTCACTCAATTTCCCTTGTACCGATATTCTTATTCTGCTGTAATTCAAAAACGAATAACTGTACAAACTTTAAATTTACACCAAATATTTTATCAATGAATTCTAGATCAAATTTTCAACCTATTTCAAAATTGCTTAAATTATTTATAGATATTTGAAATCTCCCATTTTTTTAGTTGTTATTTTCTATAGATGTCGATAAAGTTGTATTCATGGTTCAAAAAACTTGAAAATTCAATACAAGGTCCAAATTAGTTATATGATATAATATACTACTGGGAATTTTCAATCTCGACCACTCAAAGGTATTAACTAGATTTATTTTTCTATCAAAAAATTTAAATAATATTTATAACTTACTGATATTCCATATAGATTCTTCCACAGATACTTCCATAATAAGTTCTTCTACGTCGTAACTCATATTCATAATAAATTATGAATTAATTTTTATCAAAGTTAATATGATAATTACTAAAAAAAACCGGGTATACAATATAAACAATATTGTTACTTTGGTGATCAATGTTCGAATGATCGAAATTCGAAATATCGAACGGCGAACATTCGCGTCGGATATCGCGCAGTGTATATCAATCCAGTCAAAACAATATGTTTAATTTTAGCCGCTCGCGGCGAATATTCGCCTAAAATTAAACAAGACAGATTTTTCGCGATTGTTCGCAACTTGTATCCAGGCGATTATTTCTGTCTGAACACCGTAACTTAAATATAGATGTTTAATTTTGAGCGAATGTTCGCGGCGATTTAAAATCGCGTTCGCTCCGCGAACATTCGCTTCGTGTGAAACCACCTTAATAGAAACAATAAATTACCTATTGGCAATAGAAAGCTTATCAATTTTAAGGCCGGCGGGGGATGGATGTGTAACGGGGCTCTAGAAAAATAACATATAAATGATAAACAGCGGACCCGTTGGCCGTTACAGCAGACAGCTTGTCACTTTCTATCGCCAATAATATTATGTTATTTAGGTATTGTTATGAATTAATTTTATCTATATTATTATGAAAGTGAAAAGTCATAAAAATAAACTTATGACATCAATACATAAAATTATCATAAGTTATAACCACTAACCAGGGCTGTGAATTTAATGAATTTATAGGAAAGTGCATTTTTTTTCGGTGATTGTGAAACATAATTTTTTAAGTTCATAATTTGAATCTATGAAACTTTTATTTTGCATTTTTTACCTATTTTAATTTTTAAGTCATTTTTTCGCATTCATAGGTCATATTTTGCTTTTTTAAGTTCATTTTCTTCAACCAAATTCAGCCAATTGACTTGTTTGAAAACATTTATTTTTTATTTTACACAGGCTGTATATTATATTATGTCAAGTACCCGGAAACAAAATATATCTTTAAGTTTGTTTTATTATTTTAACAAAATAAATACAAAAACAATTTTTTTTAATGTTTTAGGTGAATAGCATTAACTTAATTCAGATTCAATCAACTTTTTTATTAAATAAACGGTTTTTTTGTACTAATGTTTAATGTCCTGTACCTAATATTAATATAAATATAAAAATTAAATTAAAAACAATTTTAAACGAATTTTATACTATAATTTTTGGCATTTTAAGTGCATATTTCATTGCATTTTTTAAGGTTTTTTAGTGCATTAAATTCACACCCTTAGTCAGTGGCGGCGTGAATTATTTTATTTCATGAGGCAAAAGTACCTAATAAATCCATATCTCGATAATGTAACGAAGATTACCTAATATTTACCCTAGTATGTTTGTGGTATGTGATTATGTGACTATGTGAGTGTAAATTATAAACTAGCCCTATAGGTCCTGGAGTCATTGGGATACCCACCCTCACTTTTGTATGAGGCAGCCGCCTCATAAAATAGCTATTCGCGCCGCCACTGCCCTTAGTTATAACTAATAAATATTCGAATATTCAAAACCCTCCAAATTGCGCCAATGATGGAGTACAAGTACCGGTTACAGCAATTGCAATAGCGTACAAACTACAAAGTACAAACTACAGCAAGGCAAATAACTTACCGTGGGTTTGTTGATGCGGCCACGCGTAACAGCTGTTTGAAGTTTGAACATTTGAAGTTTAATTCAAACCGCGTAATGGTTTCTTTAATAAGCGGCCAATCGACGACGGACAACGCCGGCACGTGACACCCGCGCCAGAACCGTCGACCGGTAGTTCTGCGAACCGGCTTGTGGACATGACGTCATGACAGTTCTACAACCAGTGTCCAGTACGATCGCGCCTTCACCCGAGCATATTATATTATATATATTATTATAAATTATATAATATTATACCATTTTTGTCATGTATTATACGAATCTATGAGACCGCGAGACAGTCATACACCCGCCACCGCGGACGAATCGGTCGTACAACACTACATCACCACTCCCGTCACTATTTCTTTTTACTATGTTTTTTTGTGTTTCCTTGTTTTCAAATAAAAAAACCCATCGCACCACTGCGAACCCAAAAAAAAAGCTGTGCGTTTTGTTTTTTTTTTTTGTAAGTCTATACATTCCTGCAACCTCTTCCCACCCAAGCGGCATCTAACCGGTTCGCATCAAATTGGCTCCCCGAACAGGAATAACCGGTAGGTAAACTTTTGTTTATTTTGACTTAAGCCGGTGCTACACGATGTGTCAAACGTTGGCTCCAACATTGGCGTGCAAACGTTGGCTGAACATTGGAACCAATGTTTGACTGACGGATGCAGCTACACGTTGTGACCAACGTTGGATCGAGTGTCATGTTGGAATGTTGGATTCATACCTCCGCCGGATTACTGGAATCCTGGAATACATACCGGACCCTCTACCCATTCAACCACAACCGAGGCTGGAATACAAAAAAATCAGCCAAACCCATGCACCACGCCCGACCCACCAACCGCGAACACGGGACGGTACTGCTGAAAAACCACTACCGCCCAACCCTTGCATGTACTGTGGAGGGCGTCATTGGAATAGTGACTGCCCCAGGTAAACGCCGGCCCGGGAAGTCGGGAAACGCCAAATGAGTCGGCGGACACTTGTCCATACCACCACCAACAACGTTCGGCATTACGGACGGGGATATAACTATCAAACGCACATCGATTAACTTGGCGTCATCAGATATACTAGATTCAATTTTTATACACCAAAATACTTAAAAATAATTTGGATTTGGAATATGAAATAAAAGCTCTGATGCCAATAAACTAAGTTCAGTTTTAAAATATATTAATGAAGCAAAATATTGCCAGCAATCTGTAACATGATTAATGTAGTGGAAAATGACAAAACTCTGTGAACATAATATTATAATATAAATAAATACATAATGAGGTAATAATGTAAAAATTGTATTTTTCTAAGGATAATCGGTAAATATTGTTTAAATTGTCTTAAGTATACTATTTATAATCAGACATATTTTTGGTTATGCCCAATAAAATATAAAATTTTTTTCTTAATCGTCTTGTAAACCTGTGGTTGTGATCCAGTTGTGGAACACGGTTGACAAGTAGGCAATTCAAATGAACAACTCAAGGTTTTAAATTTAATTATTTATCGTGGTTTTATTTAACTTGGTTAATATTTAACACTTTTAAACACTCAGAGTAACGTTTGGTCTTTGATCCAACTACTGAATCAATAAAAGGGGCTGATGGTTAGTTAAATATTAAATATTATTAGTTATTGTCGCTCTGATAAGCTTATGATATTATACAAATACTATAATTGTATTGATGCAAAATACTAAATTGTTATAAAGAATAAAAAATATAATTTGTATATTACACCATTTTTTAATGCATCGAAACTTTTGATCTAGTAATTTTTAAATTTTTAAACCAAGTATTGTCTTAAAAATATACAATCATTAAAAATAAAACAAATTTAATTACAAACAATGCAAAAAGATTATAAAAAAAATTACTATCCGCTGCAAATGGATTGCCGTCTCGGTTTGATTTAACATAAGGCTTAAGGTACTGGCCTGGAACCTAACAAAGAGTATCTATAATTTTAATAATCATTTAATCATATTTATCAAGGCATGGGTAACATGGGAGCTGAAATTGTAGCCACTACTAGTTTGTTTCCATATAATCACCGAACGGCAAATTATTTAAAAGCTACTTTCACGTAGTAATATTTCTGAAGAAGCTGCGAAGTATAATCAATTATTGTTGACTCCTGACAAAGGCTGTGATTATGACCAGGTAATCCTTTTTTCTTGTACTAATACAATATCACCCTAATATGTTGTTATATTATCATTGGTGTAGTTAATTGAACTTAATTTAACAACATTGGAACCAATTACAATAATATGTATATGTTAAATATTAGGTATATTAAAATGGTTTTAAATCCAAGAACGATGTTAGCTTTCTTATTTAGATTAATTTTATTCAAAGTAAATTTACTAGTGTCCGTAAATATAATATTGCAATCATCATATAAAAATAGTAAAAATGATAATGTTATTTTTATATTTGGTTATTAATAATAATAACTTATTATATATTTGGTATGATAATGTTTTTTTAAATTTCAGGTCTGATTGGAAGTTGCACAAATTCAAGTTATGAAGATATAGCGAGATGTGGTACAATTGCAAAAGATGCGTTAGATCATGGTCGTAAATCAAAAATTCCATTTGATGTCTCTCCTGGATCTGAACTAATTAGGACGACAGTTGAAAGAGACGGAATTGTATAAAAAAAATAAAATATTTAATAAGTATTTATTGTTTGATATTTAAATTAAAAAATTGTTTAGGCACAAATACTGAGAAATTTTGCAGGTACTGTATTAGCTAATGCATTTGGTCCGTGCATTGGTCAATTGGACCATAAAGATGTTAAAAATCTACTAATATTGACGAAATGATGCCAATCCAGCGTCTCAATCCTTCTCACGTCTACAGAGTTAGTAACTTCTTTATCCATTGAAGGCCGTTTGGACTTTGATCAAACAACTGAATCAATAAAAGGCTCTGATGGTTAGTTAAATATATATTATTAGTTATCGTCGCTCTGACAAGCTTATGATATTATACAAATACTATGTTTGTATTGATGCAAAATACTAAATTGTTTCTTTTGTGAACAGTTTTCATTACCTCGAGTTAATATTTATATATTTTTAGACATAATATTATCTATTTTTATAGGTAAAGAATTTATGCTATGTAATCCATTTGGCGATGAACTACCACAAAAGGGATTTGATCCTGGTCAAGATAAATACCAAGCCCCACCTAAAGATGGGTTAACTGTAAATGTGGAAGTAAATTCCAAATCCAATCGCCTTCAACTATTGGAACCCTTTGAAACTTGGGACGGGAAAGATTTAGAAGGCCTTATTATACTGATTAAAGTATGTTTAACTTTAATGAAATACATATTATAATATTTATATTATTTACTTCGGATATAATAATGTTTTATACCTTTTTAATAGGTGAAAGGAAAATGTACAACTAATCATATTTCTGCTGTTGGTCCCTGGTTGAAATACCGTGGGCACTTGGATAACATTTCAAATAACATGTTTTTAACGTATGTTATTATAATTGTTTATTTTTATTAAAATAAAATAATCGTAATTTTCATAATTGCAGTGCAACCAATTTGGATGATGATGAAATGAATAAAGTAATGAACCAGCAGACTGGAAAATGGGATGGTGTACCAGATACAGCAAGACCGTACAAAGCAAATAATTTACGGTGGGTTGTGTTTGGTGATGAAGACAATAGTGAAGGAAGTAGCAGAGAACATGCCGCTTTAGAACCAAGGCATTTGGGAGGACGTGCAGTCATTGTCATGTCTTTTGCAAGGATACACGAAACAAATTTGAAAAAGCAGGGACTATTAGCATTGACATTTTCTGACCCCAATGATTATGACAAAGTTCAACCAAGTGGTAGAGTGTCTTTAGTCGGACTTGATCAATTCGCTCCCGGCAAGGTAAACCAAAATTGAAAATTTTAGACTACTTGCTCATTTTTTTTACTCATTTTTAGTTGAACTATTCCACTAATAAATTTTATTATTTCAGCCTTTACTATGCATACTATGCCATACTGATGGAAGTAGTGATGAAATATTACTAAATCCTACATTCAACAAACAACAAATCGAATGGTTTAATAATCATTTAATCATATTTATCAAGGCATGGGTAACATTTGTAACATGGGAGCTGAAATTGTAGCCACTACTAGTTTGTTTCCATATAATCACCGAACGGCAAATTATTTAAAAGCTACTTTCACGTATTAATATTTCTGAAGAAGCTGCGAAGTACCACTGTTGTATGATTATATTATAAATTTGTAAGACCCATAAACTACTTGTTCTAAATTCAATTTTTATACACCAAAATACTTAAAAAGAATTTTGATTTTGAATATGAAATAAAAGCTCTGATGCCAATAAACTAAGGTAAGTTTTAAAATATATTAATGAAGCAAAATATTGCCAGCAATCTGTAACATGATTAATGTAGTGGAAAATGACAAAACTCTGTGAATATATTATTATAATATAAATAAATACATAATGAGGTAATAATGTAAAAATTGTATTTTTCTAAGGATAATCAGAAACTATTGTTTTAATTGTCTTAAGTATACTATTTATAATCAGACATATTTTTGGTTATGCCCAATAAAATATAAAATTTTTTTCTTAATCGTCTTGTAAACCTGTGGTTGTGATCCAGTTGTGGAACACGGTTGACAAGTAGGCAATTCAAATGAACAACTCAAGGTTTTAAATTTAATTATTTATCGTGATTTTATTTAACTTGGTTAATATTTAACACTTTTAAACACTCAGAGTAACGTTTGGTCTTTGATCCAACTACTGAATCAATAAAAGGGGCTGATGGTTAGTTAAATATTAAATATTATTAGTTATTGTCGCTCTGATAAGCTTATGATATTATACAAATACTATAATTGTATTGATGCAAAATACTAAATTGTTTTTGTTTTGTGGACAGTTTTCATTATCTCGAGTTAATATTTATATATATTTAGAATAATATTATTTATTTTTATAGGTAATGAACTTAAGCTAAGTAATTGATTTGGTGATGAACTACCACAAAAGAGATTTTATCCTGGTCAAGATACATACCAAGCCCCACCTAAAGATGGGTTAACTGTAAATTTGGAAGTAAATTCCAAATCTAATGGTCTTGATGACCAAACCTGGTCATGTTCGTCATTGCTCTCCGGGCAGTTCACGATGTCTGTTGTGTGAGATGCTCTACCCCCTTAAGAAATACCTCTAATTATTAAGATGTTGGGCCTCTTGAAATATGTTTCGTCCTACTAGATTTTCAGGACTTTGGGCCACTCTATCTTAGATAATAAGTATATTATGGATAGAGCCATGCCCAACTTTTTGGTGTATATAATTTTAAGCACATATTTATTAATATGAGATGTATGTCTATTCAATATAGGCACATCCATTGTACATACCATGAAGTTATAATCAAAAAATATCATCTAAACTCGATAGTATGATTGGATGTAAATTATACAAGTAATAACTAATAATTATTAAAGATTTATTCGTTTGTATTGTCTCTGACTTACTAAAGTCCTGTTGAAGAAAATTTACCTATTATATTATTGAAAACTGATGATTTTATCATCTATTATCATTCTATCTGAAAACTGCTGAACACAAATTATGTCCCCTTACAACATACTAAAATTATAGTTATGCTTTTCTGTCCCTCAAAAATGTCATGTTGCATCATCACAATTTTTTAAAAATTTTTATACGTTACCTAAAAAAACGATCCTTGATACCAGAAGTTGAATTATTACGATTTTGAATATTTTTAAAGTGAAATGAACTAAAAAAACGTTAACACAAATTTTTCTACGATAAAATATTTATTATTTCAACATAATTTTTTGCTGGTTGATAGGTAATCTTTACAACGCAGCGTCTGTATTTTGTATGTGATAATAAAGATCAAGCGTTCAGATGAAAATTTAATAATCTAAAATATCTCAAATTACATACTTATAGTTAGTTATTATTCAAAAGTTATTCTATGAACTATAATATCTTATAAAGACGTAAACAATGTACAATTATATTCGTATTATTTTTATTATTACATAATATACTTTTTTTTTAAAACAAATCCTTCAGCTACTATGGCCATATTACGTGTGATGTTTGTTTAGAAACACGTGAGTATATGTGGGGTTAGGATTCGTCACTAAGAACCCAGGTGGTCACCCATCCAGGAGCTAGTGACGCCAGGCGATGTTTGACAATGGCAAACCACCGCGCCACACCAGGCCCCAAAATACACTTTTCGTGTAATCTAAATATAAACGTTGTTTTTGGTATTCTTGCATTAGTATACGACTAGTGTGTGCATATACTAAGCCAGAGTCAATTTTTTATTAAGGAATCAACCACAAGACCTGACTTTGTTTTAAAATACATCTAAATAGGACAAGGATTCGTCACTAAGAACTCAGGTGGTCACCCATCCGGGGACTAGTGACGTCACCACGCCGGTCGATGCGTTGACCTCAGAACAAGTAAGTTACTTCAGCCAACCATCGTATCACTCCTGCAGGCCCCAAATTTATTTTTTCAATTTACAGAAACCATAACCTTATCTATTATACGAGATAATTAGTACTTGTACGTCTATTTTTCATAAAGTTCAAGGATGTTTTTTAGTTTAGATAATAATAACAACACGTATGCCATTTAAAATATTGAATAGATAATAAATACATACGTGAACAACTATAATTTTTTTTTAAATGTTTAACATTGTATACTTAAAAAATCAATTAGACTCGTCAAAAAAGCAAACGATTAAAACTATTATAGATATCAACACTCGAATAAAATAATACTTTAAAAATTATTGTATTTCTCAGAAAAATTACCTATCACCAGATATTATTTCGTTTCCAGTATTAGAGATTTGGATTAATTTAAAAATCTATTAATAGAAGTTGCTTCCTATTTCGTAACTCTTAATCACCTTCAAAAGTTATTTTTCTTTGATCTGGATAAATTACTATTACGAATTTTTATTTCACAACATTTTATGTATTTATACTAGGGAAAGGACTTTTTGTGTATTTTGTGTATTCATCAACATTTCTTGAAAAAATCGATCAATCCGAAAATGATATTTAAAATAGGGTTTGGCATTTAAAAAAAATGAAGTTTTGTAGCGCATGGACAAAATACATGAGTTAAAAGAATTTTATGATTAGTCTAGTTTAATGTCCTGCAAACAGAACTGAAAGATATTATTTACAGGGTAATGAATGATGAAGTGTACCCTGTTTTTGGGGCATGCGGTATAATATAAGTCTTCGTTCTACATTTATTAATTAATAATTATTACTTTTACTTCCAATCATGCCTACTTTCAAGCTTATTTTTTTAATCACAATAATTATAGTCCAGTTTTGTAAAGTACTTAAATAAAAGAATTCAAATACTTTATTTTAAAATTTAAGTCCTCAAATGAATATTTTTAAAATTTAAATGATAATTTATAATAATATATTTTATACTAATTAGACAACAACTTTTTTTCTTGAGCATTTCAATACTTTTCATAATTGGAATAGTAGGTATTTGCGATTTTTTTTATCTTAAAGAATTAAAAGATAAAATTATAATAATTTTATGTTATTTATTTTAGTTTTCAAATTTGTTATGTTTTTTAGA
Source organism: Diuraphis noxia (assembly GCF_037042655.1). Lineage (NCBI taxonomy): Eukaryota > Metazoa > Arthropoda > Insecta > Hemiptera > Aphididae > Diuraphis > Diuraphis noxia. The sequence goes on along the minus strand of NW_028301713.1, from coordinate 9,894,910 downwards.
CAAATGTCAAATAATACCATAACATGTTTAATGAGATTGTAAATTTTTAAATATAAATAAAGTTTGTTATTTTAAAGATTTAAATAAAATATTCATTTGATTGATGTGATATTTAAAAAAATTATAATGTAATGACCAAAATCATAATTTTTACAACACTGTAATAATGTAAACAATCAACAATCAAGAGTTTTTTCAACTTGATAATACTTATTAAGAGGATATCAGTACATTTCTTTTTTTTTCTCACTGACCCACGCACAACATAACAAATATTACGTTCACTTAAATCATTACAAGTTAGAGTGAAATGATGATCATTAATTATTAATCAATGCGAAAATCACCAGGTATTGTAAAAGTGTACAGACATGTTCATACTTTTTTTCGATACGTCAGTACTCAGTCGTCGATAATGAGTTATAAGTAAATAATAATCTTCTATACTTATAAAATCCAAATACCACTCACTCACTGATCACTGTATCTCAAAAACTACTCAACGTACAGACTTGAAATTTGGAATAGGGGTTCTTCTCATATTTTCACCGTGCAATAAGGAGGGATTTTTCAAAATTCACATTTTAAAGGGTTGCTCAAACTGGGATTTTGAGATTTACGATGGAAATTTTGTATATAATTGGTTGCTATAACAACCTGATTTATGTGTTGACACATTTATTACTTTATTATTACGGATAATAATTATTATTATTCTTAAATGAGTTAGTTAGTTAGAGTTAGCTCTGCCAGTAGTTTGATTATATTAGCCACAAAAGGCAGTACAAACAATACTGTTTATAAAGAGATAAGAGATATTGAGATGAATAAAATATGTCAATATAAATTTATCTTTTTCTGTAATATCTTTTAAAACTAATTAAGTTTTACAACGTCGTTATAACATTATTATAATTTATCTTTTTGGCTTATATAACACTATAATGTATATAATAATATTACATCGACGTTGTAAAACTTAATTAGTTTTAAAAGATATTACAATACATATCTATACAATACATGGGCAACCTAGGATCAACATATCTAAAAGCAGCCTGTAATAAATATAAAAATAATGATAAAATAAAAGTAATAGTAGGTAACACAAAAAAGGATTTTGTATTAATTGATTATATTAATTCACCGTTAGTGGAATTAAGTAAAAATGGAAACTTGGTATAACTTTAATACTTTAGATTTAAATCATACACTTACGTACAAACAGCACTAGGTCCACGATCTGATAATATTATACTTCTGCAAATCAGAATTTTTATTCCATGTAACGGAAAAGTTAAAATAAGTTTTGAACACCATACACCGATCATTAAATAATTGAACAAAGTTTGAGCCATATAAATTTAGTACATTTAACGGGCAACGAAGTGCACGGGATCAGCTAGTAAAACTATAAATGGTTGTAACCTTGTAACATGCTACATGCCAAATTGAACCGTACAAACTAGTCCACAACGTACCTATATAAATAGTAAAATCTATAATATTTCACGAGTATACGATTTAATTATCTACTAGAAGCATTTTTTTCTTTTTTGGGTGTGGGTTGGAAGTAATATGAAAACTTTCTGTTTTTAATAAAATGTACGCGTAAAATAAAAATAATATTATTGTTAAATTTACGGGGCATAAGGGTGTTCTGTTAATATTATCTTCTATTTAGAAAAAATATTATTAATATTCTACGAGTGGGCCGCGGTGTACTTAATGAGTAAAAAATATAACTCGACAAACGCCGAGCTGCTGTAGGTATAGTAAAGTTGATTCGTGTATTTTAAGCATTGCGCGCTACGGTATTAAGACGCTTGTGGCTTGTCTGTTTTGAAATATTTATAATAAATTAGACCACTTGCAACAAAATAACATAAAAAACTTACAAAAATATTGAATCTTCTCGTGAAACTTCCATTTTTGCAGTTATGAATGTTATGTACACTAAACGCATCATCTTCAACGCTCTGAAATGGATATTGATTTTTATGAAATTATTCATTTATAAGAACAGAATATATTGAATTGGCTGTTGCCATAGATTTATACATTAATAAGCATATTATTCTATAAATACTTATAATGTCTTAGAGATTTTAAAAGTTTGACGCGTTCACCGATGACATCTCCAGCTATAGTACTATGGTACTATTTTGTCGTATTCTCAGAAATTTAAAACTTAACTAAATTTAACTTTAATTTTGAAGTTTGTATACTCAAGATGAAGTTAGGTGACGAATTTATCAATTACCAAGATTTTGAGAGAGTAAAATTATAATATTATAAATACATTATAATTTATTGTGACGATTTTATCGATTTCCAACTTTAATTTATTGTTTATTACATATTGTATTTAAAATGAACAATTCATATTAAATACTTTGTCAAAGTATCTTACAATATTTTATTAGTTAATATTTTTTTTTTTTTAATTAAAGTACTACTATATAAAGTATATATTATTATGTGTACATGGTGGTGTGTATAAAAAAGGGTAAACATTCCTTGATAAACGTATAACCTTGTTATTTGAATTATATCATAATACGAACTAGTTGATTTTGATAAATAGACCAAACCACCAAACTAATATATAGTTGAATATAATATGTGATGTTATTGTGCACTTAGCAGATATTATATATTTTTGGATCTGTTTAGTAGCCTACCAATAGTAGATATACTGTATCTACAGTATCATCATTATCATATCTTTGACTTACTGATTAATAATAATCGATTGTATTATAAATAAAATTATATTAATGAGCGATGAGCCTCAACAGTGCCGTAACTAGCTTTATGTGCGCCCTTAGCAACCAATGTTATAAATTGATAATGCATTTTTAGTATTTAAATGATATAAAAATTGCGCCCCTAGTGCGATCATTTTAAACTGCGCCCTTGGCCACCGCCCATCTTGCCAATGCCTAGATACGGCACTGAGCCTCAAATACATTTAATACATTTTTCCACTTAATAATTTTTAAACATTTTAAAAAGATTAGTCATGTACTAAGTAATAAGTTAGACCTTAAAGGGTGCCAAAAGAAAATATTATATTTTATTCAATATGCATCCAAGTTTACAACAATAATAAATTCGGAGACATCAAGTTACAAGATTATAAAAACAAATTAAGTTATGGCACTATGGCAGTATTATATTATGTACCTACTCAAGATTTTTTAAGGCCATTAGAATTGGATTCTGAGTTGAGAGTGAAGTCCATCTTAGGTGGTGTGCATAAATAATGAAGACATTGCAAACAATTTCTTATGATAAATATAATTATATTGAAATTAATGTAGTCAGTTAGTTTTTGATTTCAAATTATAACAATTTAAGCAGCACCTAGAACAACTCGATTTTACCTTTTTGGATGTTACATTAACGCATTTTTTATGGTACAGCGTTAAACAGGAATTACATAAAATGGAATCTTCATAATTTATTTCACTTTGACAAGTAGGACATACCCAGACATTAATTTAAAAAACTAGGGGACTAAATCCCTCACATAAGCACTGAAGCACCCTAATTGCGCATATCATAATGTTTAGCACATAAATACCTACACATACATACCTAATATATAACTATATGTGATATGTCTATATCATATAAGTGTTAATTCAATTTAGTCGCCCTCACTATGTATTTAATAATAAATCAAAATACATCAATTTAATATTAATATAATTACAGTTTTTTTTTTCTTGAAAAGAATATTATTATTTATTATTTATCTTCATCACTATTATAGACTTTGTCACATTCGCCCAACGCTACCTATTTTGAAAACAAAATCGACCTAGTTACTACCTTTACTATCAGAACTTTATCTTTGACTTTTGGTTACTCACTCACTACAAGCCCGAATTAAAATATCTTTACGACCACAAGAGGACATATTATTAATTATTATAAGTTATTATAAGTTATAACACTGCGCAATTGCACAGTAAAACAGTGTCCCAGTCGGTCCCCGCCCCCTTTTTTATAGTTCTACAATACCAATAGCAACGGACACGAATCATAGACAAATTCGGATAAATAATAATATTGCGTCAGTCTACCGCAGAACAATTATTTTAATAATAGGTCGTTTAACGACCGTCGTTGTTCTATGGTATCGAGGAGACGAGGAAGAAGGAACATAATAATATTATTATTTATTTATTTCTATTATCACGATTTTAGATATAACCGCGGTTCTATTTTAGATTGATAAAAATAAAGAGCAACAACAATAATAAATTATTATTCGTTGGCTGCGAAGTGTGATACACTGATATTGCGATTGCATTATTATTTATTTGCATTCTGAATACTGGGCAACTTATACTACTACGATAGTAGTATAGAACGATTATTTACGATTTTGCTATCGCCTTCACAGTTATTAGTTCACACAGGCATATGGTCGCTTTTCCTAAAATTGTTCAATAGGTACAGTGGTAACAAAACACTACCTAATGATGTGGTGACGTCTGTCTGACCCACTGACATCGCGACTGAAAATTCGGTGTTTCATACTTTCGTGTGCATAGCCCGGACGATTTTGCACGAAAACAGATCGAATCAGACAGGTACTTTATTGTATTGTATGTGCAGCGCAATTGTCATAGAAATATAGTATTTAGTGTATTTACGTTCAACGATAATATACACTACGCAGGGAGGGTCGGGCGGTGTGTGTGCATTGAGCAGATTGCTGTTGAAAAATATATGTACATTATTGAATAGTAAGAGAGGAATATTAACATTATGAGAACGAGTTTATGTGACCTCAATATCGTTACAAGGCCGTTGGTATTTGTTGTTGTACGTGATGAATAGTCATCGCGAGTTCGCGGTCACAGTAATATAGGAGGTACCTACCTAAACATATTTTATATACTTAGTGTTTTTGTCTCTTATAATAATAAAATAATATATATTATACACATCGTTTATCAGTGACACATAAATTTAAAAAAAAATGGATGTTAACAAATTGGACGAAGAGGAATTGTCGTACGAGTTGAGGGCCAGAGGAATAGCTGCCATGAATGATGTAAACGAAATGAGGAGTGTTCTGCGTGGTCTTTTGAGAATCGAAGTTGAAGGTAACTCGTTGATGAACGTCGATAGCAAAGTTTCTGGAATTGATGTAAAGAGTGAAATAAAGACATGCATAAAAAAATTGCAAGTTATCAATGCAATGATTGACAACATTCAAGGGGACAGGTACAGTGAACAGTATAGATCGGCAGATGCAAAATTATGTCATTTGATGAACCGTCTTGATAAGTTACCGGCTGTTGAAAAACAAGACCAAAATGACAGGTCTAATTTATTAAAAGGAATATTGTTTTTGATGAGAAAAATGGAAGGTATGGCATCTAATACAAACATTGTTGAAACAAATAAAAACCAAAATGATGGTGCAGGTAAAAAAGTTCATTGGGTTTTCCATTTTACAATAGACAAATAAATGAATATAATTCTAGTATGTAACAACACTACGATAATCTATAATTATTAAGTAATATTAACAGACTTTTATTTATTTTGTAATGTTAATTAGTTATTAAATTAGTTTTTCTCAAAAGTAACATGAAAGAAAAATTATTATGGTTAGATGAACTAAAATTATCTAATATTCCTATGTTTATCCGGAGCAGGTACTGTAGTCTTATATGAGAAAACAACTACCACAGAAATGAATTCAACTTATGGAAGTGGTGAATCTACTGCTTCAGATGAAGAAGTCGGAACAGTAAATTACTATTTTTTGTTCCTTTATATATGTGTAATTAATATTTTTTTTAGGAGTATTTTGTACAACAAGGTGTAGCGATAAAAAGTTTAAGTAAATTGCATAAAGGATCGAAGAGTCATAAAAATGCAGAGACTCATTATACAGGATTATTAAGAATTATGAAATATGTAAGGTTTTATAACCAAAATATATTTTTTTATGTTAATGTGCTGAATCATTTAAAATTTATTTTGTAGAGAAATGCTAAATTTATTGAATGGAAGCCAACTGAAATGTCTATATTCCCTGATGTAGATGAATGGAATATAGTTGATACTGGATATAAACAAAATGGAAAAAATAAAAGTAAGTTAATTTGAAATATTGATCTTTTATTTTATATTATTTTGTAATATGTTATCTGACCAGCTGTAAAAAGTACATTTTCAGGACTTATAAGGAATGTATAATTGTTAATATAAAATAAATCAAGATTAAATTGAAGAAAATAAGTTCAAACATAACAATTAATATATTCACATTTGAATAGTTCATTGTTCATTAATATATATACCAGCTAAACTCGTGCTCTTTGTATCCCATTAAAAGTCCTACCTTTTATATGTCTCAAACTGTATTAAATTTGTTTCCTCTGATTTTGCTAGCAGTATAATTTTATACATGTAGATAGATAATGGTTAAAATATACTGAGTAATAATATTACAACAATATTCAGTTTAGTTTATCATTATGTAATTTTATTTGTTTTATCGAGAACAGTCTGACAATTTAAATATTTGATTGAATGACATTTGCTTATCACTTTTTAATTTAGTTTATCTTCTGCTCATAGGTTTAATATATCTCTGTACCAAATTTCATTGCATTTGGTCCATCCGTTTAGGAAGCATGTAAGACCAAACAGATAGAAATCCATTTTTATATTTATTTCTGAAGCTCGATTGCCATTTTCTTTTGTGTTTGAGACGTACAACTACCAATTCATCTTTTTTTGGGAAGCATAAATACTTAGATATACCGTTATTATAACAAAAATACAATAAACACTTATAAGAAATAGAATTTTTTACGGACAATGAAATGCACAGTTAACAATAATTCAGGTAATAATGTCTGTTTAAGCAGCTCCCAGGGTTGGGCCTATCACTTTTTAACTTAGCCTATCTTCTGCCCATAGGTCTAATATATCTCAGTACCGAATTTCATCGTAATTAGTCCAGCTATTTAGGAATGCATAAGAGAAAAACAGACAAAAATCCATTTTTATGTATATATATAATATATAAACATATTTATTTTTTAGATGATCGTAGTAATATTGATATAAAAATTAACTTGGCCACAATGAAGAGTTATAAAATGAAAAAACACAAAAAACATCAAATATCAATTCTCCAAACTAATGGTTCACTTGTTACATTTTTATTTGAAAGCTCACCTATTAATGATTTTGTGACTGCTTTAAAAACCTTACTTCATACAGAAAAGTAAATAAACACATATTGTATTAAAAAATAAAATAAAATATTTATTATTATTATTATTTATCTAATTGTGTTATGATAGAGAAATACGACATCACAGACCTACTGGAGTAATATTAGTGTTGGGTGAACGACAAGATTCAGATCCTTTGTGTCAGTCAATTAAAGAGTTGAAAATATTTCCAGATCAACCACCCACAAGTACCGTCTGGAGTTTTATTAGTGGCTTTCAAAACAATCCTGTGGAAAAAACTTATGAAACATTTGCAAAAATTAGTGATGTTCTTTGTGAGTAAAAGATGCTATATAGTATCATGAATAATATACTGAATGTACTTACATTTGATTATGATTGTACATTGAATATGTAGTGACTCGTACACCGGACACTAGACCAGACCAAGAAGTGGCTGAACTCTTAAATAGAGCTGAGGAAGATGACGAATATACTATGGTAGATCATCCTCCACCAACTGTATTACCACCAAGACCAGGAATAAAGTCAAGAGGAAATCCATTAGATCAAAACACTTTTTATCAATCTATGAATGATGAGGGTCGAATAACAAAAGAAGATTACATAAAAAACATAATTTTTTTTGGGGTGGGTTATATAAATGTATATAATATGTAAAGTATTCTATTAATGTTGTTTGTATAATTAGGGTTGCGAACATTCGATAAGACATGAAGTATGGAAGTACTTACTTGGATATTATCCATGGAATTCTACTAGAGAACAACGTATAAACATTGACAAGCATAAAAAAACTGAATACGAGAGAATGAAAGTACAATGGATGAATATGTCTTCTGATCAAATATCTAGGTTTAATATGTACAGAGATAGAAAGAGCCTAATAGGTAAATATTTAGGCCAGTCTTCCAGTTTTAATAGTCAATAGTCATTAAATGTTTTTCTTTAACTACAGATAAAGATGTTTATAGAACTGACCGCACACTTTATTTTTATGCTGGAGAAGGAAATGAAAATCTTGTTAAATTACATAATGTATTAATGACTTATGTTATGTACAACTTTGATCTCGGTTATGTCCAGGGTATGAGTGATCTGCTATCACCAATATTGATGATAATGAACAGCGATGAAGTTGAATCATTTTGGTGTTTTGTGGGATTCATGAATCGAGTTGTAAGTGAGAAAATAAATAACACAAATTTCAATTTAGATTATTTCTAATATTTTTTGCTATTTTAGAATACTAACTTTGAATTGAAACAAACTGGCATGAAAAAACAGTTGAATGATTTGCATTACTTGCTTACAACTGTATCACCAAAACTAGAAAATCATTTGAAAAAGATGGATTCCAGCAACATGTACTTTTGCTTTAGATGGCTTTTGGTTTTGTTTAAACGAGAATTTATTTATTCTGATATCATGCGTTTGTGGGAAGTATTATGGACAGATATTCCCTGTGCAAATTTCCATTTACTGATTTGTGTAGCGATATTGGATAACGAAAAGGATACTATTATCAATGAAAATTATGGATTAACTGAAATATTGAAAGTTAGTACTGTCATTCAATTCATAATACATTTTTACTTATATCAAAAATTATTAAATCCAGAAGGGTTTTAATTTGTTTGTTTTGAACCAAAAGTCACGTCTAATTATAGTAATACAATTAATTTATTTTTTCAGCATGTCAATAATTTATGTGAACAAATTGATTTGGATAAAGCTTTAACTACAGCTTATAGTATTTATGAACAATTGAAAGAAGCACAGCCATCATTACAGGATTCAGTTAATGAATTACTTGGATTCTCAATATCTCACTCTGAAACTATATTATCTAATATCAGCAATTCTAGAGAAGATGATTATGAAAAGGCATTATCGATGAATTATACATAACCAAGCAATTAATTTATAGAAATGTACTACTGTGATCAAAGTAAAACTTTTATAATCTCATAGTTGAATAGTCATTAATGTTGAAAGAGATTATAGATACTATTTAATCAGTAATCAGTATATTAAGAGGTATTTAAACAATTTCTTGTTCAATTTATGTAAACCTTATATAGGTGCACATAACTCATATTATATCAATTATTGTTACATATTTTATTGTGATATTCGCCTTTTTTGTCAACAACTTTCACTAAGTGTTAAATTTGAATTTGATTTGTAATTAACATTTATACTTTAAGTTTTTATGATTATTTATCAAGTTGTTATCATATTTTATAATACTTTAAAAGTTTAAACACATTTTTTTTACAAAATTATCCTTCTAAATCTGTTTTTCTAACCACCCCCATCATCATGATGATTTCACATAATTATTGTTTGACAAATATTTGTTTTCAAACATCGCAAATGTATATATTTTCACCTTATGTTTCATCAAATTGAATATCTATATCTGTTTTACTATGTGCATAGTTATTTAAACATAATTATCCAGGGTATATAATTATTATACACATTTTTATATTTATGTACTTAGTATCTATTTGATATTTTTTTAGTGTATTATTTTCAACTAGGTATTTGGAATATGTTTTTAAGAATATAATTCTATATGCAAACATATGTATTAGATTTTATTTATTTATTTTAAAAAAAGTTAGAATTTTAGTTACTAAATAGAATTACATAGAAAAGTAAATAAAACTAGGTTTGCATCATTGTTTCTAATGGATCCGATTTAGGTAAATCTTCTAATACGTCCAGAGTTAAATCGTTGATATCCAATTGCATAACTGATTTCAGCATTTCAGTGTTTTGATTCTCTTCAGGGTTAAAAATGTATCCATTAGCTCTATCAATATTCTTTCTCACCAATTCCAATGTACGTTTATCCTTCACATTTAGTGGTATAAATGAAACAATATTTTGCCCTTCGATTAGGCTAACTATAGCTTTATTCAAACGATGATACCTATAAAATCAAACAAAAAACTTATTTATGCTTTTTTGATATTTTAGAAAAAGTAGTTTGAATTCACATTACAGTTAAAAAAAAGAAAATGCTATTTATTATTATTTATAACAGCGATTCCCAAACTTTTTTTGTCTCATGGCGTCCTTTTTTGAAATAAAAGATTTATTTGGTGCTCTTCATAAAAATAATAAAAAACCAGAACAATTAGTAATATATACTATGAAAATATTTATTTAATTGTAACTCTACAAATGTTATAAGACATTAGTTACATTAAGATTTAGGTATATATTTATTTATATATAATAAATGAATGGGATGAATGATAACATTCTACGGCAGCGTGGCGCCCCTGTTAAGACACTACGGCGCACAGTCTGGGAACCGCTGATTTATAACAAATTTATAATACACTATAATAATATAAGTTAGTAGTACACAGTTTATAATATAAAGTAAAAAATTAAATTGATTTTATAGAATCATCTTAATATTTGCCCTTCACTCTCAACATATGTGGCCTGCCGTCGCCTTTGTCCTACACCTCCATAACAATATCTTTCCCCCACATAATCTTCATCTCTCCTTTTCTGTATTAAGTATAAATTATACTTCATATATATATATATATGTACCTAGAAGTGTGGGAATCATTTTGCAATGCATCCAATAGCTGATCAAGACTCAATACATCTGTATAATAATCTAAATTGAATAATAGCTGTGATTTATGTTTTATAGCTATATCTATTTTTGATAATATATTCACATGAGGTAATTCCATTTGATACATGGTAGATGTACACATTAAAAGTGCTGAAATGTATTTACCTGAAAATTAATAATTATTAAGATTTTTTCATTTATAGAATACAATATAAGCTCTATGGAGTTGTCCAGAGAATATAATATGGCTAAGAGACCAAAAGTTTGGCGTCACAAATATCACGTTTTTCAGTAAAACAGTTTTAAGATTTTCAAATGTTGGAAGTCAAATAATTTATGTTTTGGTTTTTTGTTTTTCATTGTTACAACTGATTTATTTGTTTATATCTAGATTACATAAATGATTTATTTTAAGTCCAAATAATTTTTTGATGAAATTATTATGTTGTTTTTTTTTTTTTAATTTAATTGGGATTTGTAATAGTTAGGTATTATAATGTACAAGGCGATTTTAAGGACATATTACAAATCGTTAATTTTAATTTAATTAAAATTAAAGAACTGAACTGTTTTAGAGTTATAAGCAAAAGTAACAAGTCTTTGGTCTCGTAACCATTAAAATAAAACTTAATCAATTGAAATATAATTTCTAATGAACTAATTAAGAATTTTAATTGTTGAAATAAAAATTAATACTAAAAATTAAATATAAGAAATACAATTTATTAACATATACTATTGAAATTAACTAGTTTGGTAAGTAGTTTTTTTTAAATGTATTTTGACTCATAAAATTATTCATAAATTATAATAACAGACATACTTTACTTAAAAACATCAACAAAATAAATTTAAACAGAAAAGGTATAAACATACCTGGATCACTGCAATAATGACAATCAATGAGTTGTACACAACATAACCGCAAATCTAATTCATTTTTAACTGCACACATAATATTTTTCATTGAGTTATGATGAGTGTATATTTCTACCTGAATTGAGTGAAATATTATTAGTTTCTGCTTAATATATTAAATTTAAATTAATTATATACCTGTCCAGGACAATCAAAAAATAAATAATAATCAGTCAGTTTCCTCAATTTTTCCAACAACCAATCAAGTCGTTTTTCCAAGTATTCTATACAATAAATCAAAGCTCCATTGGGTCCTAAATTTACATAATCCATAACATCTTCTACTGTAATAAGTTCTGATATATCAACTGCTGCTTTGTAAGACAATGAATCATTGCCTGGATCTAATAAAATTAACAGCATTTAAAAGTTATTTTTTCTGTTGATTTCTATAAATGTATTTCACCACATACATTAAAATGTATATATTATTATAATGTACATTGGTTTAGTGGTAAAAAGTAAAAGCATTATATAGAAACAATATAAAATAGCAAGAGGATAACAAATTTTTCTTTTAATTTAAAATTGTTACCTTAAATTACATTTATAAAACTAAAATTTTATTGTTATTCAATAATCATAGATCATTTACCTAAATTGATTATAGCTACTCGTCTTCCCATTTCTTGTAAGTACTTGCTCATTTCATCACAGTACGTAGTTTTCCCACTACCAGGTGGTCCAATGATGATTTGACCATATAAAGGCATGTTGTTTGGTAAGTTTACTTTTTAAATCAATGTAGATAGGACCTGTTGTACAGCTCTTAAAGTTCTGAAGTTAGTGTTTTCAATCATGAGAGAAATAATAGTGTTGCTGTTGATGTTTAGAGCTCGCATTAAACTAACAATACTGGAAATTTGGTTATCGTCTTCCCGGCCAAAAAGCACTCTAAGTTAAACAAAATGTTATTCATAATGACTGTCATTATTTTTGAAATTTAAAAATTAAAATCTTACTTTATGTCGTATACTTGTTCTTCTAATGAATAACAATTAGGCTTGACCAGATGCAATGTCCCTAGTTTTGAATTTTGGGTAATTGCAATAAAAGTAGTATCCCTGTGAAAAGCAATTGAACGTAAACATAGATATAAAGTTTTATCAACAAAGGCAAAGGCACATCGTGCATAAGATATTACTCGAAAACCGACACCACAAAATCTGTATGCACGCCGTCCAGTAGAGCTGCTACAGTTTTAAATTTCATTTTGTACAGCCGGCAATCTAAAATTCACAACCAATATAAATTATATAAACATACTTTTTACGTATTTGACCGACGTGCAATGTACCATCACAAATTAATAAATCTCAGTAAAGTATAATCGTGTTGGACGTACGCTGTAGAATCTAAAGTATTTGCATCAGATAATAAAACAAATTTAATAACAAAAATATAACCGCCACCGGCAATAGGGAAACGCAATTAATAATTGTTTGGTTAAGCGTATACAGCGTCTTTCCGTCTTAGAAGTTAGAACAGTTAGAACTCGCTAAAATTTGATTTTGATGATATCATGCAATTCATGCCGTGACTGTTATCAAATTCGGGACATCAGCTGCTGTTCCAGCCCCGATGCGCATTGTTTTTATTATATTAGTACCACCATAATTTATGTTAGCTCATAATATCTAGTGTCCAATATGGTCACACCATATTATTAAAATCATAATATTATTATTTTTTGTTTATTTATATTTGTCAACTTCACTTCACAGTTGTCACCTATTATAATATCTTAGTATTGTTAACTATTTCTAGTTAATTTGGATTTCACCAAGTTATACTGTAAATATATATAACACTCTTCCTTTTAGGTATAATTTATAGAGAAAAATACAATACACAACACTTTTCTTATACAATTACACTTTATTACGGTTTGACTTCCAGGACAACCTCGTATCGCAACGTAGGTCTCTAGCCAACTGACCCGAAAGTTAAGATTACATATATACATGAGGTGGGAGGGGCTTATCTATAAATCTACTCTAATACAAATTACATTTTTAACAGTATCTACTATGTTGCAGGGGCGTCCTCAAGGGGGGGGGGGGGGGCGAATGGGGCAGTCGCCCCCTCCATGACCTCTATTTTCTTTCTTAAAATTAATTAAAAGGTAAAAAACCTGGTAATTGGTGTATTTTCATATAAATATATAGGTGATGTATGAAGTTCACCCCCCCCCCCCCCCCCCTATGAAAGGGTCTAGGGACGCCACTGCTATGTTGTATCTAAAGGCGGATTTCCTGTTAGGCACTGTAGCCTGTCAACTGCCTATGACAGCAACATTTAAAGAGGCGGAAATTTTTTTAGTGTTACATTGAAAAAAAAACCATCAAACGTATAAAAAAGAAATAAAAAAAATTAACTTTTCCATTTACGATAAGTAATTAATAATGTGCGTTTTTTTTTATATTTTTGTAGATCTTATATGGTATACGGTATATCTATCTATTTTGGTTCATTATAAATATAGTAAACACCTGTATATAGAAAACAGTTTTTGATAATACCATATTGTAGTTTATACTCAACTAAATAAAAAAAAACAAGTTACTCTCCAATATTTAAATCTTAAATCTTTTTCAATACAAATAAAATAAATGTATTGTATTTAATTTAAACACTATTTTTAATACTAATTACTATTATTGTTTTAAAAAATTAATAAATTACACATATTCCAAAAATGAATCTAAAATAACTTTCATAGCCTTCGCGGCTGCAGTCTGACTGTTCCAGTAACTTAATTTTTGTAAATAGTACCTACTGTAATATTGTAGTCTTCGTTTTCGTGGTAATGATTACTGTGTGGAATTGAAAAATTATTAAACATAACAAATATAGGTCAAGGCCCAAACATAAAATGTCTAGAGGGCCTGGGTGGGTATGGCCACTTACCCGCCCTGCCAGTCCGCCCCTGTTCTCACGCATGGTGCATGGATAGGTACAGCCTAAATGTACATGTAATATGAATTGCCTAAATATAACTCCTTAAAAAAATGATACGAATGTGAAACATTTCTTAATTTTAAGCAAGATTTGAATTCTATAAAACTATAAATCACCACCTGCTTTCATGTTTCATATAAATTTGCATTATATAACATTATATTAACAACACTTTATATGTTTTATAATTAAATATAATATGCAACATAACGCATTACACCAGACCCCAGACGGCCCAAACCTTCATGCCATATACAATAAACATAAAGGTGGACTGTGAGTTCACAAAACCAGGCTATAGGTGGCCAAAATCCAACATTGTCAGAAAGAAATAGTCAGTAGGTACTTGTGCATACGACGAGACCTAAAGTGTATGCTATCTTTTTCTAAAAATGTTGTTATAAATTTATTTCTCTCTCTCTCTCTCTCTCGTTCACTTTTAAGGGTAGGTATAGAATATATAGATCGTCTTAAGCTATATACTATGTGCTATATTTTTCTTACAATGTTGGCTCCCGAAACTCTCTCTCGTTCATCAGTCTATTTCTTTATGTGCTTTCTGATAGACCACAAACCACAAGTATGAGACATTTAATAATATGCTTCCTATGCCTGTCTGCTTTCTCATGTTAATATTATTATTGATCTATCACACCACACGATTGATATTTTATATTGGTGTACCTATTTAATGTAATGCATACATAATAATTATACATATAAAATAATAATAAATAATATACATGTATATAAACAGTGTTGTTAAAAATTCCTTTATATAGGAATCTGTTCAATTTCTCGTTCATCTAGTATAAATAGGAATTCGTTCAATTCTTCGTTCCTTTAAAAAAAGAACTCGTTCTTTTCCTCGTTCCTCTAAACAAGTATCTGGTGCTTATATAGTTACCTAAGTTCACATAAATACATTATAAAATTGTTTTATTATCCTAAATATTTTAATTATAAATACAATTGTCGATTAATGCGTAAAAAATATTATTTAAAATATATTTAAAATACTGCATAATATACATTATTGTAGCCTGTAGGTACTATACAAAAGAATTATAATATTTACGTTCCTATTCCTTTAAAAAATAATGGAATAAATTCATTCATTCGTTCCTCTAAAAATGAATCAATTTCTGGAATCTTTCCTTTTGGAATGCGTTCCTTAACAACACTGTATATAACACTAATTCTAAACACACTTGGTGTATACAGTGAAGTAACAGTATTTATAAATTATTCCACGTTAAGCGTTATAGGTACCTACGTATTTTAATGTTTATATAATATCTAGATACTTATTTTAATAACCGCGTAACAAGTTCTCACGTGACAGAAAATCGCTGCCAATTCTCGCATTAAAAATACATAGCATAATACTATAATAGGTATATAAAAACGTTAGATATATCGGTTCTCATTATTTTTATATAAAGTTTTGAATATAGCGAACCTGTCATAATCTGAAACAAAATTTAAAATAAATATTTTTTATTTAATTTCAATAATTTACATACTTAATTCATTGTATGAATTTTGTACACAAATTTTATATACCTTATGAAAGAATTCGAGAATTCATGAGAAATCTGAATATGTGTTGTAATTTAAATTATATTTATATTTTATAGTTTTTATCATTTCCTTTTTTTTTTATCTAATTAGATACATACAGTCGTTTATCGTTATAATGATTGTTGAGAACACTTTAATAGGCAGATAAAAATACTTATGTGTGAAAATAAATTTAATTTGTATGATAAACTTTTTTTTTTAATGATGCTCGAAAGTGTATTATAGAAAAATACTTGTCAACGAAAACCCAAAGAGTAATACTACTGAGTACTGATTAAATTAAGAAATTATAACATAATATAATTATATGTACGAGACAGTATGGCATACGCTATATAGGCACATAATATATGATATTACTTTATTACCTTTATATTTTTAATAATTTAAAGCTAGAAATCGACGGCGGCGAGTAGGTACATATACATTTTATAGGAACAAAATTATTGTACTTAAAATTTCTATTACACTAATAATTATTATCTTTATAGTGTACAATCACTATAAATACATAAACAACTAGGTATCCTCTAATAAACTACTGTACATCATATATTTTAAAATTATAATTAACTCTGAGAACCTTTTTAAGCACGAAATCATGCAGGTATATAGGTATTTAAAATGAAACATAAACTAAAAAATGTAACTAATAAAGCAGTTTTACGATCACTATTCATATTTGATAGGAATAACTGAATAAATGTAATCGACTGTATATGGCCAGTAAATATTTAATAGGTATAAAAGTGGTCACATAAGTGCAATAAAGAATTTATTTTTCAAAGAATGAAGAAATGAATGAATTAATATATCTATATTACCTTCTTATACATTTATCACTGTATGGCCTTCTTTACAATTCCATTAAAAAATGTCAATATAATAGAAAAAATTAAAACGTTTAACATGTATAGATAATAGATACATGTTTTATTCATTTTTTTTTAATTTTCCAGTATAGATAGGTTACCTACCTAAAATAAATTACCGTAATACTTTTTAAACCGTGAAAAAAACGCTATAACCATGTTATATATTAATATGTATAACTAATTTCACATTTTATACCTACCAAGTTTTTTTTTTATCCTAAAGAACATAATAATATTTCATGTAAATTAATTATTATTAATTATAAACATAAACGAAAATATTAAAAATTAATTTATTATTTTTTATAAAAATACATAAAACGTTTATATAATTATTTTGTAATAACATATGCAATATGCATGCAGAGACTTTTTATCTTAAGAAATAAAAAATAATATTTGTAATAAATTTAATAATTTTAAATATATATATATTATGATGAGTATGTAATTGTATAAATAGACTATATGTGTTCTATATATATACTATTTATATTCAAATCCGTGTATATTTACGGTTATCGCGATTTACAAATAAATGTCCCATTTTAACTTTTTTATGCTCTTAAAAATATTTTGTAATAAAGCCTGAAAAAGTAAGTTATTTTTAATAATTTAACATTAAAACGTGAAAAATGGGAATTATAATCCTATTAAAAATTTATTTTTTAAGTGACTGCAGAATGTATAAAATATAAGTGGCAAAAATTTCGAAAAATAAGATGAATATTGATCCAAATACATGTAGGTATAATGTACAGTTACATTATATTATGTTTGGAATTTAATAAATCTAAAATGTAGTATTCAATATTTAGGGGCAACCCCTCCCCATGTTATATGATGAATAATTTTGCACTTAGAACGCAGTTTTTAAACCGTTGGATCGAGCTCCTCTACTTATTAATTCTCAATTCGAGCACGGCTTATGTCTATAGTCATCTAAAAGTTAAGTTAGATTTATCAGATTATTCACATACAGTGCCGCAGCGGCATATGTAAGGGGGCCAAGTAGACTGCAGCCTTTTTTCGAAATTTTAGTAATTACTTATGTAATTACGTTGATAGCATTACCTATACTCTATCCGGGCTCACTACCACAAAATCGCATCCATGATTAGAACAGACAAACTGTTGAATATAATATAATAATAACCTCATGCGCTATAGATCTCTTGCTGGTTGCTATCTATTAAAACCCACCCCAAAAATTATTTATATATATTATTTACGTCACTGCATATATAGGTATAATTTAGGTATAGTTTAGGTATAGTTTAGGTATAATTTAGTATAAATACATATGACAGTCACATTGATCAATATATGCACAGACAAAAGATGTATCTATTTATTTTTCAAAATCGTTTGAAATTCTCTCCATGAACATTTTTTAAGTTTAAAGTTTCATTCGAAGTTTCAAGTTAGGTCATAACGCGTAGTATAATATATCTGCGATAAATGAACTACCTATCGATCATTGGAGTAGATTTTAATCAGTCTGTAACTCGTGAGTTTAACACGTTAAGACTATATAGGTATTTTACTTCTAAAAAATCGTGAAGGCATGATCGGTAATTCAAATATATTTACTACTTTTACGTGTAATATTGTATATATAATAGGTAAAGCAACCACGGTAGTATATTGGTCGAATTAAATAAAACACGTATCACGATTTTGTGTGTCATTCTTATTAGTTATTATACGATTTAGCTATTATATAGGTTTACATTATATTATATTTATATGTATATGCTATTATCGCTATTTGCTATTTTCCTAATTGATTTAAGTATACGCTGATGACAAAACGAAATGCTCTAATATGTATATGATGCGTATACCAATCGTTGATGGCTATAAGTACAATCGAATAAATCACATTGGGCTTTGAATGTTTTGATAATATTAAAATATGCTTGACACATTTATGACGTGCATATAGGTACTTGATGGCCGATTTTGTTAACGCATTAAATATGTCCGAGTCTCTCAGGGTTGAGTGATCAAGGCAAATAATGTAAGACGTAAGTACCTATAAGCACCGTAGCATATTTAGATTTTTTCAACAGAGGAACGAGAAATTTGGATTACTGTTATATAATAATATCTATTAACATTACTATAGTTCGTAGAAAGTAATTATAGGTATACATGTAACGTATAGAGTAGGTATTCAATTATTGATTGGTATGACTAGAGAGCTCTCTATAGGTATGCCTAAAAATAAATATTTCATAAAAGTAGACAGTATTTTCAAAACGACCTCATTGATCTACAGTTTCAGGATTTTTCTACTTGAAATCTCGGTTATTATTTATTACTGCTATCGAGTACCTAATAAAAATTAATCGTTTTCAGGATTACTCGCATACGAGTACCCACATGGCTAGGTCGCTAGGTATACTAATATTAAACTATAGTTAAAAATTATTTCATAACTATATCCTAGAACCAAAAATAATATGTCCAAGTAGGGTAAAGGAGAGAGGTGTTGAGCCATATGAAAATATGATATAGTGTACATCACCTGTGAGGGTGTTCAACCTCATTTTTTTCATTATAAAAATACCTATATAAAAACGAGAAAATTATATGGAAATGTCTGTGTACGCTAATGTGACTGCGTATACAGTTAACATATTATTATTACATAAATTTAATTTGGAATACACAAATTAATAAATATACAATTTATAAATGGGCATAAACATTATACATTTTAAGTATAGAAGTTACTTCAGAGTATCAGACTATATTTTGTAGTGAAATAGAATATGAAAATATAAAATTATACGTTGAGTTTATTGAAAGTACGTTTTTATTCGATTCAGTTCATTGAATTAAATAAGTGCGTTTATAAAAACTATAAGAGTTTTTTTTTATGTTTATATTTAATAACTGGAAACCTATTTCAAAAGAATTTAGGTTATGCATATAAATAATGACTTATGCTTTATATAACACTGAAGTACAGTTTATTTGATTAACTCTTTATAAAATAATACCTTTAGGTATATATTGCTGCATATGTAATATGAAATGTATATAACATTATTTACATAATATTGTAGATCAAATAGTAAAATGTCTATGATTTATAGTACTTATATCTACTACGATGATGGTAGCATCATGGCCGTATTCAGGGGGGTGGTCCAGGTTCAAACTCCCCCTCGAAATATCTTTGAAAAATATTTTTATCTTGATTTTTTGTTTTAAATTTTAAAGCCAAAATATTATTTACAATCATAATTTATTTGTGACGTTATATCGTTATTGCCAACCCTAGTTTATATAGACTCGACATAAATTAATACTTGTGACAAGTTTAATTTAGTTTTTTTTTAGTTTTCTCCGTATTTTGTTAGTGTAATATTCGCGATGTTGTGAGTACCTATAATATAATATACAGATTGAAAACGCCGATGGGTCTGGTGTGCGTGAGAGGGGATTAACAAAAGTTGCACACACACGATCTGGCGAGAATAGAAACTCAAACGAGTTAAATAACAAAAATGCGAATACAAAATCGATACGCGAAAAGGCCACATCGTCGTCGAGGCGAGCAAAAAAGACGTGGTGGCTTGCAGAGGTCGGTATAACGAAAGAGAAGGTGCCGTGCGCGACTGTTCGCCGCGCGTATAAACACGAATACACGTCAACAAAAACGACGGTACGAAATTCGGTTGGACGTCGACGGATTGGATTGTGCATATACGTGTGATGGTCGGTAAGTGGATCCTTCCGTTTGGTTTGAGTCGATCGATGGCAATCCACGCCGTGTTGGATAGGTCGCGTTGCGCCTTGAATATAACGTTTATTCCGGCGTTCGATGAGTATACGACCTGCATGCAGTAAGCCCTCGTAACGTGGTTGGAACGGTGGTCTGATCGCGTCGATCTGGACAAATACGTCATGACTGATTCGGCTCTCTGCAGGTCGGTGGACACGAAAATAGTGCGTTGAGTACCCGAGCTGTCTCGTGGAGTACCGCTACGCAGCTACCTACCAGTTCGGGCGCGGTCGAGGCTCGGGTTGAGCGGGGTGAAAGTACTCGCCTGCAGGGAATCAAAGTATGATGGTACCGCATACCAACACTCGACCGGAGCTTGTTCGATGCCGGCCGCTTTTTTTTTTTTTTTTTTTTTTTTATTCATAAAGTTTTACTGACGAATGTCATCTTAACTTACTGTTAATAACATTATTTTTTTTATTTTTATTTTTTTAACATTTAGAAAATAAATAACAATTAAAAAAAAAAAAAATATTAAAAAAAAAAATCGGCCGCTTTTACCACAGATTATATAAAATTGATATATGTAATCTGTGCTTTTACTGTGTTGCGCAGCGCGAGTAGTACGATAAGCAGCTTGGTTGACCTGCACTGCAGCGGTGATTCGTGCGCGGCGTGCAGTAAAAACGTACTACCATTCCGTTGGCTTGAGGGTGGATACGACAATGTTTGAGTGTGCTGAATGATGCCGAAAAGGTGATCAAAAGTGCAGATTTGAACAGATCTTGTCGGCCTTGGTAGGTGATGGCGATGACGTCGGGAACGCCGAACCGTTGCTATAATAGCTCGTTATTGTTGAGATCTGCAGAG
Organism: Diuraphis noxia; assembly: GCF_037042655.1. Taxonomy (NCBI): domain Eukaryota; kingdom Metazoa; phylum Arthropoda; class Insecta; order Hemiptera; family Aphididae; genus Diuraphis; species Diuraphis noxia. The sequence goes on along the minus strand of NW_028301713.1, from coordinate 9,873,109 downwards.
ATCTCGATCATCCAGCCTGCCTCTGGTTAGCGTGTGTATCGGTCGACGACGTTTGAGTACTTATAAATAATAAATATAAACTATTTATTATTCATAGGTACCCGGCACTTCCTGGAAAGCACTAAGGATAATTATATTACATACTACTATACTAGTAGTCAACTTGAATGGAATTTACGCTAATTAGTATTTTGAGTACCAACTTATGTCATGCACATATGCGTGTTTAACAACTCACAATATTGGGAATGTGTGGTCGTCTTTAAACAGTTTAAACTTGAATAATCGGAGTAAATTTTTATAGCAATAACAGTTAATACACTACATTGAGACCATTGAGCTTCTGAGAAATCGTATAATATATAGTTATTACATATTTTGAAGTTGGCCTATCTCACTCACATGGATTATATATACTAAAATTATAAATACATTTTAAAGTTTTAAACCTTGCTTATTATTAGTAAATATTATATATGGAAATTTTGCAGAAATTGCAGTGCCACTAGTCAATCCGACGAAATTTATCTACGAAACAAAAGTCTAAAATTAAATGTTTGAAAACTGACTTGACACGTTTATCATAAAGTATGTCCAAATATATATGCGACAAGTACGAAAGCTTGAAAGCAAGTCTCTCATCAGCGAAAAAACTTAAATTATATCAGTGAGGAACTGAGGATTAGGTCAAAAATATATACTGTTGAATTATTAGCGTAAGGTCGGACAACAGTCATGCATGGCGTGTACACATCAGCAGTCGTAACTCGTAAGTCGTAATAATTGTAAGGGTTCTATAATACGTTTGCATGTAAACACCGGACATTCGTGTTACCTAATGATTGATCTAATGCGAATCAGACTGTATTCTGGCTGCAGAGACTAGAGAGAGTAATATAATCGCCGACCATGTCCGTGGATTAATTTAATTAACTATCAAGCTAGGTACACATTATTACAAACACCGAGTTGTCCGAACGGTGTATCAATATAAAAATAAAACGTTTTTACAACCTAGCTACCAAGCTACAGTAGGTACGGATATAATATTATTGTAATCATGTAATAGCTAAGTATAGCTGATGAATGTTTCTTTTATACAAAAACACGTTATAGTATTTTAATATTATTTAAATTCTAATTTTTTTTCTAAGTTTATACGCAATTTCGAGATTAAGTTTTACTCGACAACTCGCAGTTTTTGCACAGCTGATTTAAATTAAACACCTTTCTATTATTTTAAACGGCGAACATTTGTTCAAAATATAAATATAAATATATACATGTTTCACTATACAAATAGATAATATTTTATTAGTAAGTAAACATATTATAGGCTAGAAAATATACCTAAATGATATGCTCAATTTTCAAATACTCCAATTTATTTCGAGTCAATTAACTTAAAATTACTTAGTGTGTGTGACGATTTTCTCTATAAATCACTTTTAAAGGGTTTAACATCGGACCATGGCATGATTTTTGTGTCAATATTTTAAGTATTACGCTGGAATTTCGGGGACATATCGTCTACAAAATCAAAGGAAAATGTAAAATTATTATAGGTAACACACAAATAGTACAAATACTCAGTTATAGTTAAGCGCTACCTAATACCTATTACCCCCGCACACATATCATTTACTCAACTCTGCATACTTCTTTTGAAAGAGATCGTATTTTTAATATTTTTAAATTTTCGTGGGCGCTAAACAAGATTTTATACCGTTACATACGTTACAGAATAATGTTGCTGTTGGTTAAAAAATTAGTAGGCACCATGTAAATGCATGAAATTTTTTTTCTCAATCGTTTCGTGGGGTGAATTCCGCGTCGGGCGATCGTCTCGTCATCGATATAGATGTCCGCGCGGGCCTCCGCCGAAGACCGGTCACGAGCCAATGACGGCGGCGGCGGCGGCGGTGGTTGCGAGACCGGGACGACCGCGCCGCGACGACGACCATGGTTCTGTGCGTCGTCAGTTGTGGTTTGCTCGCCGTCGCGCGCACTGAACGTGGTCGAAACGATCGCGAAACGAACGCCATGTGACCGCGCGAATAATACTAGTAAGTCCGCGTACGTGTCCGAGACAACATACACACATTTTTTTTTCTTAAATGCAGACCGCGTGATATCCAAATAAACGTATCCGGTAACAGTGAATAACACGCTCGTCGTTCGTCTCGCGTACCGTTTCATTCTATCAATACGAAACATAATATTTGCCGGACGCAGTGGTGCCGGCAGCTGCAGCAGCGGGTGACGGATAAACGTCGAAAGTGCGACGAAATCGAAAATGTCCCGCGAGCCGGACGGGCGGCGGCGGCGTCGGCGGAGTCCTGGGCTAGCGGTGTCCGCGGTCTTGGCGGCTGTCGTTTTGGCGCTCGCCGCGGACGGACAAAGCGCAGGTAAGCCATCGTGTCGATCTTAGTCCGCACCTGTGTAGGATGTCGCGAACCGGCAAGGTGCTTTTTTTTCTCGTCACTATTATAATATAAACACTGCAGCAGATTAAAGGCACACGATTGCATGATATTATGCGAGTGTAAACAGTGTAATTACTGTACGTTTAGCATTGCGGTAATCGTGTTGTGCATTTAAATCGGTAGAGCCGAGTTTCGGCTCCCTAACACAGATATCGCGTAAAAATATTTACTAAACAATTATGTATTATGTCCGCATAATCAAAATAATAACCTATTTGAGTTATAAATTATTAGTAAAGTAAAATAATTATGACAACATAACTATCTATATATAATATAATATGGATATTATACTTTTTTAATTAAAATAAAGGAAATCAAAACGGTTTTATTAAAAAAATTGCTTTTGCTTCTAAAATAATTTCCACGTTTACCTACATGTCATATTTTATTCACGATTTTTCGCATGTTTTTAACTGGAGAGTATTGACTGAGATAAGTTCCAATAGTTCAAATTTTAAAACCACTAACTAAAATTAAAACAAATTCACACAACATAAGTGTTATTATTTGGTAAATAACATTTATAATATTTTAAATAATGAATTTATTTTTCTATCCAAGTAATGAAAATTTTTGAAACAAAATATTATATTATATGTTTCGACAAAACTTAAGTATACTTGATGTAATGAAGTATATTTTAGTATGACAGTCTTTTAAACTAATGTACAATATTTTGTATAATATGGCAACATACTATACTCTATGATTTATTAATATACTGATCAGATTAAATCATTTTGCAAAATGCATTCCTTCTGTAAGATTATGCTGACCTTGAATACATATACATAATAAATTATTATTTTTAATTTTGCCCACACAATTCGATGTCTTATATTAGTTATCACAGATTTAACTGATTTAAACATAGCATAACGTTATACGATATACAGTGTATAATATAAACTAATGGTAGGGTAATGGTCTGTACTAAGTATTTATTTTATTTTTATTAAGTGTGTATGGATGGTAACAAAAATACTATTAATACTCATAGGCAAAATGTTATTTAAAAAAACCAAAGGTGCTTAAACTATGCATTTTCTCACTTCAGTTTTTTTTTTTTTTTTTTTGTAAGAAGAAGTTTATTAACACAAACATTATTTGAGGGTGCTAATTTTAAAATTGGTGGTGCTAATACCCCCCCCCCCTAAGCTCCGAAGCTCCCCTATGTTAATACTTATATAGTAGGAACACGGCAAATATATAATTTATAGTGCTTGAAACGACGATTGTTTGTTCGAATATGTAAAATTAAAAATATTTTTTTTTCAATATTAGTATTTATAAAAAAAAAGCGGGTACCTAAGTCGTGATCTCGTGGATGTCGCTCTGCTGTACAGTAGGATACAAGTGGGTTACTGTAATTGATGGAATTAAATTTGAATCCAATGATATTATATACGAAAAATGATTCTGAGCGGAGACGGTTTATCTGTCTACGATATATTATAGATTATTCAAAATTTTAAAATTTTCGATTTAAGAAGAAAAAAGACGCTCAAATGTTTTAAAAATTTTACCATGACTAGGTACGGCTAATAAACAACATAAATAGCAAACAACATAAATTTCAAGTTTTTACGAATGTTTTTAATCGAATTACAATAAAATACTCCCTAAATTAAAATGTCTATAAATAGCTCAAAAAAGGCTAAAAATTTTCGAACTTTAAACCGTAAGGAACAAAATCCAAAATACAAACAAAAGATTTCTTGTTATTTTTCATTTTAAGCAATATTTCTGGTAGAAAACGTCGTCCGTAATTATTTAATATTATAAAATCGTGAAATCGTACGTTTTTTCTCCTTTAACCGCTTTTATTTCGAGTAACGTTTCGAAAATCGAAAAATGACCTCTCTAAAGTACCAGCTCAAGAACATTACCTTTCAGAATAGATACTTTTGAGCAAGTTTATAGGGAGAAAAAGTGTTTACAGAATAAAAAAGAAAAAGAAATAAACATCATTGTAAAACCAATATACATTCCTCACTCCGCTCAGAATCTAAAAAAAATAAATATAAATAGGTTATATATAAAATATGGCTAAATTTATATTATAAATCTTGTCGAGCCTCACTAGTTCTTTATTTCTGTTGACATCAATGTTAATCCATTCGTGATTGAACATTGGATATTTGAAAAATTGTCAATATTTTTTAGTAGGCTAACATCTACATCAATTGTTTTCATCGAAATCATAATTAGCACAGGAAACCGATTTTCTGAATTGTTTACGATCTGTACTATTTAGGCACAATTTCTCGAAACTCAAGTCGTTGTTAATATCATACTCCGTAGGTTATATTTCATGGACCCAAAACAATAGCTATTATACCACATCCTTTTTTTTTACATTTAAAAATTGGTTCCACTTGTTGCGTCAAGCTGTATAGATTTTAATCTAGTAATCCTAAAAATATTAAAAGTGTATAGGTGTATATACATATTAATTAGTGTTATTGACGGGTTAAGTAAATTAATCATTTTTTTATGAGAAATAGAAAATAAAGTTTTTCATTTTTAAATTATTTACGCGTAGCTATATTCTATATAAGTATATGTAATATATTTATTTATTCAAATCTGTACACCTGCTTATGTTATGAAAGATAGGAGTTTCTAGCACGAAGATTAATTTGTTTTGCATTTAGGTATAGGTAAGTAATCTAATTTGTGTCTCCTTCAAACATTTATAGAATATATTTTATCAGACTAGAAAAAAAAATAGTATATTATATTATCATATGATATCATACTTCAATAATAAATATGAATAAAAAATAAAAACACATATTATTAGATTAAAATATGTTCAATTACGTGTGAAAGTTTTGTAAATAAAAATGATATATAAGTAATAAAGTGACAAATAGACGCTAGTATTAATGCAATTGTGGACGATGACCTTCATTATTATATAATTATTATAATTTACAATGTTATGTTAACAAGTTGTATTTAATATTTATTAATACAACAATCTATATGTATAATAATTTTACGACTCTGTATAATGTGTACGAGTATAATATTTTTATAAATGTATAGGTAGATTTATATATTTTAACAAGAAATATTATTTGCTTTATTTAAATTTCCCATGTTATTATAAAACTACCTAAATTATATTATAAATTTATAAATGGTTTTTAATATACTTATTAGCTTTTCCGTTTGCTTTTCAATTTATCTGCATAGGTAGTTCAATTCATATTTTATACAGGTATCATGTGAAGTTGTTTTATGTTTTTTTCGCATAAATAAAAACAATGGAATAAACTATTTAACGACAAAACTGGTAAAAACGACTATAATATCATATATGTTGTTCATTAAAGCAAAACGAAACTTTCACATTTTTTCAGACCGTTATAATGGTTTTTAGGATTGTATTTCATTTGTTTTCGAACAAAATAATAATATGCATTTTATGTTATTGAGAAATTATAATATATCAATAGTCAATATATTGTAATAAATAGGCTTGTCTATTTTAAATGTTGAATAATCTGCAGTATTAGTATACCTACAGGCTACAATATAACAATTGATTCTATAATATAGTACTTTATACTGATTATACTTTATAGTATTGAGTTTGTACTATTTATAGGTTGTGCGTTAAAGTCTTTGGATAATTATTAACTGATACGATTTTACAAGTCACAACATTAACATTAATTGTCTAATCAAATGGCAATTCAAACGGTATAGTATAATCATTTGTGATTTCTTTAACTTCAAACAAAATCATCTTGCCAATTTATATAGGTATATAACATAAGAAGAATCATACACAATGAAAATTTCATTTTCTATGGCTATTGCTGCAGTCCAAAGGAAAAGTATTGGTACTGAATTTATTGTGATACAATTGTTGAATGTGACAATATGTCATTTATTTACGAAAGTATTTTTTAATCCAATAGACATGCCTAGAAGTGTATGATATATAACGAGGATTTCAAATTGTGTCCTGCGTGCGTCATTATTTGTATATAAGGTCAAAAAACCGTTCAATCTTCTGCAAATGCAGCACTTTTGACACCTAATTTCAAACTCTGCTCGTTAGACAAGTTGTACACTAATTATTGTAAAAATACTCGATGCACATAGACATGGTGGCCAATGTCAATGCCTTACATGTGCAGTCGTTAGATCACGAGAAAGAGCAAAACGAAAGTGCGTTGGAATCGATTTTGCACTTTATTAATTTATAATAATTACATATCATATTTTTTCTATAAAATACAAATCTAATTTGAGTAATGTTTTGGGGTACCTAAATACGTTATCGTACTTGTTGTATTATTATTCTTCGTCGGATTTCTATAGAATTTTTAGCATTTGTGCTCGTCATTATTTATAATTCTTCTTACAAACAATAAATTAACATCCACCAGAAAAATAGTGTACGCGGATGTCAAGGAAAATTACACAATCGGAGAAATTTTGTAGTAGTAAATCGTGGTTATCGATTTAGTTTTGTATAGAATGTACAATGGTAATTCGTTTTAGCAGTGAATCTTTCAAAAACATAAATATGTATACAGACTTATCTATCTAAGTTTCTTTTTCTGAAACTTCCATATTATTATAGTCAACGAACACAAATGTATGTACCTACTCGTATTATTTTTTTTTTTTAACAAAAAATAATATAAAGCCGTCATACTGATCAGCTCTCATAAATACATAACATTATATATATATACATATATATATATAATGTTATTATAAAATACCTATATTATATTATATTGATATAATTTATGACAAATAATTATATAACAATATATACACATAATTACAACAACATTCAAAACTCTACATTGAATGACATTTTATTCTATATATTTAATTTATTATTTGCATATTGTACGTTATGTATGGATATACAAATTCATATAATTATGTGTTATTTATCACACAATCAATTCGTAATTTTTGCTCATGAATAAAAATTAAACATTTTTAATTGTTTATGCCACAATAAAATTAATGTAAAATGTTACAAAGTTCTCGCCGAATAGTATTTTGTAATCAAGAAGAATAACACAGAAATTAATAATATAATTAGGTGAGATAAATATATATTTCACGATCGTTTCACAAAGTGGACATTTTTATTACATTCGATCAATTATTACAACTATTTACAAGACTATAATAATGTCCAAGTATAATATAATAATTATGGAATTATTTCGAAAATTAACTAAATTTATTTTATTTAATATGTAATATAATGTATACACCAAAGGTGGAATATTTCATTGTACCTATTCTTAACAAATTGATTCGGGTTAAAATCAAATTATAAAATATTTTGCAAAATTAAAGCGTTTGGATAAAAATTGACAATAAGTGTCTCCCCGGATAATTAACAATGGGTTGCACTATGCTATACGAAGAAAACAATGCATATGTTGTCAAATGTTTGACCGATAAAAAATGAGACCGTATCGAGGACAATAAATTATAAATGTCATATAGATAGTAGCTACACGGTGCACCGTACACGTATATAGGTAGGCCTTCAATTATTCTTAGATAATGATAATAATATGTACTTTTTTGTACGTATATAATAAATAATTTAATATAACAGATTTACATGCTTCGGTGTCATTGTTGTGTATTTTCTTGGTCTATATATTATCTACTGAAATACAGGTGGTAATATCGCGATTAAACATTTAAAAGAATTAAAGAAGTGATAAAAATCGATCGCTGACATAGAAACGAAAATAAACACTATATTCTGGATCACGCCTTGAGTATACCTTTTCAAGAATTCAAATATTACAGATAAGAATCTTTTTGATAATGGACTCAGAATTTTGTTATCTAATTGAAGAGAGAAAATAATTACAGTTTAATAATATCACTCATCAGCGTGAACTGATTAAATTGGTCAATATAATATAGTGACATCATGCTATATAGTTACAAGTTATTATTATATTATATTCTTGTGGGTGGACGCACTTGTAATACAATATTAATGTTCTACATATTGTATTAGAATTTGATTAGTTTTAAGATATTTTTACCATAATAATTTGTTTTGCTGTAATGATGTGTAATAATTTAACATTGATAACAATTGTTAATTGTTATGATAATAAAAAATAATAAATTATCATTTTGATAGTAATATAATAATACAAAATATTATATAGGTACCTAATATGTATTGCATTTATATACTTAAACTATGAATGTACCTATAGTTTATAGTTTATACTATATATAGTGTAGTATACCTATACGTTATATATAACGAATCGGTAATATATTACAAAAATTTATAATATACAGTGTATTATATAATTATATAATGCAACATAAAACATAAAGAGAAAGAAAAAATATCGTAAACAAACTAATGTTTATGAAATTCAATACGGTAATGAATTAGTAGATTAGAGACCGAAAGCTAAATGAACATATTAACATAATATTTTACACACAGTGGGTGAAAATTGAAAGAAACTCGTGTAAAGCGAAGTCAAATAAGAGAAAAGCGGTCATCTCGTCAGTTGTCACCTGTTATTCTTATTATAATAGCAAATGTATTAGATATGTACCCAAGAATGTAAAAGATACATGCAGCTATATAATATAGAATATAATAAAAAAAACAAGGAAGTACACCTATACTCATAAAATTCGAAAATATTATTCGGGTAGACATTCAAAACTAAAAACAAACGACGTCGCGTGTTAGAAGAATGATAAAGTATGTTACGATTGATTTTATAAAGTTATAAAGACCGTATACGCGAATAGAATAAGTACTAAAAAGTCCTCGGTTAGACAGCAATTAAGGAGATCTATACATGGTCTAAACTGTTTCACTATTACAAATAAAAAAAAAGTGAAAGATAGAATAATAATATTGAAATACTATATAATATTGTATGTTTCAATAGAATGGTAAGCTGTACGCTTTTTATTATCTTTGTGTCATTCAAGCTACTGAAATTGTTTGTTTTGTACTGCAGCCATAATACATAATTAACAATATGGCATTATATATGTATTATATTTTTTAATATTGTTTAAATACAATATAATTTATATAAGTTAAGATAATAATAAAGTTGTTTTGATCGTAATTAAAAATGTATTTCTATGTTTTAAAAAAATAAGAAAAAATTAGAATGCGTTTAAATTATTTATGATTTTTTCAAACAAACAAGATACACAATCAAAATATAAGAAAACATTCAGAGAAAAAACAAAACTGTTACGTTTAGGAACGAAAACGTTTGCAGATTTCGACAGTCATTGACTACAAAATAGAAATAATTGGCGTAAATCACGTCTTTCACATTGAAGCACGGAAATACCGAATCGATTGTTTAAAAATCGCGTATACTTTTTCTTGTATTCAAGTATCTATTACCATTTAAATGCAACCAATGCAGGGCGTCGTTACGTATAACACAGTATTTGCACAATAAGAAACTGTATATAAAATAGTAACGACGGACAGTTTAAAGAAGAGTAAAAATTCTAGTATGGTGCATCTTAGGATTTTGACGCACACAATTGGAAAAATAAAACAAACACGACATGCATTTTGTATATGCAACATATGAGAAATTCACACGATCCCCGAGGTGTCGGGTTTCGATCGATTGACAAGGTTTCATTTTACTATGATAATATATTCATACTGTAATAAATATACATGGGAAATATATATTTATATATATTATTATATTAATACCTATGTATAGAAAATGTATCAAATATATGTTATTATAGAAATCCATTAGCCGCTAGGAACGCATGGCATATTACTAATTTTGGCACTGTTACCTGTCATATACCGGGCTATATCTATCAGACTTAATTATTTCTTCATATAGGAAAACGGACAAATTTAGACTATAGGTATAGATAGCAATAATATAGTTAGCATTGATAACTATACCTCTATATATTATGATTTATATATTATATAACCTAACCTAGCCTATATTCTATATATGTATATATATATGTATTATAATTTTACAACGATGACGAAGTAGAAGAAGAATCAACCGCGGTAATTGTGACGTGCTCACGAAAGGACTACATTCCGTGCCACACTCGAATCCGTACTATTAAGAAGTATATGATATAATATTGAAAGCAATTATTTTTTTTCTTGCATCTTGACGTTCGGCGCGGACCTTAAACACGCACACTCCACGCATTACAGTACATAACCATTATCACAAGCAGCGACGATGGGAATTGTTTCAAGTGTATAATATATTATTTATGTTTATGTGCGCATTCTCTCCGCGTATTACGCATTGTCACGTGTTATGGGAAACAAAATTCATCTACTGGTGAAAAAAACAAGCCAAAAACAAATCGTCGAAAACAGACCGCGTCGGTGAAGGGAACCTTCAAACGTTTGTTTTTTGTGCGTAATTAAAACAACTTACGTGTTATCACGTATTCCTCGCTCATTGTGTATACAGGGTGAGACTATCGTGACTGTGGCGAACACCACGTAGCAATATGTTATAACTCTATAACGGCAAATGTGATGTATATTCTATTTTATAGAAGCTTATTTTTTTGAATACATTTCGATATTATGTTTAAACGGTGACTTTTGAAATACTATAATATTGAATTGTGTTTGAATATCGAATGAATTCTTCTATAAGTATGAGTTTTATTTTAATATATGATATCTTAATCTTAAAGTTTTATATATACTTTTCCACATAAGTGGAGTTAATTTCACTGTCAAAAGAGTCGCTTGGTACTTATATACTACATTAAATACACCTGGTCTATACAGGCACCTATATATATTTACTATTAAATGTGTATAGTTTTATATACGCACATACTCTCTTCAAGTGTTAAGTTTCACATTCACGAGCAACACGACGAAGCACATAGATGGTTTTTATTTCTTTTCTAAAAATCAAGCGGGTTATAGTAGATATTATTTTATATTATGTCCCGAGAAAGTTTTCGCTGTTTGACGGAGACTCATTTATACATACGTACTTAGGATACATTATTGTTAGTATATAAACATGAACCCAACTCGTGGTATACATTTAGGTAGGTAGGCATGTAAATGTTCTTATGCGGGGGTATAAGTAGTTAGATATATTTGCAGCAGTGTGTCGTTGAAGATCTTATCGATTATGTTCTAGGAAACACGGTCTATCATTTACGAAGACTTTCTTTTCGCTTCATTGGTTGAAAATATTTCATACAAAAATAATATATTTGCATGACTTGACTATATTCATCAAAATAAGGTTTTTTACGTCTTTGAATCAAAATATTATGAACATACATTTTTTACGTACAAACCCCCGTTTTACAAAAATATGGTAGGCCCAATTTTTTATGATCAAAATAGGTATATTTTTTTAATTGTCGATATAGTATATTATGAATTTGTATTTTGTAGTACGAACGCTACATCATAGTGTCAGGTAGCATGGTATTGTATTATACTACTATGTTATACTTATGTACGCCGTACAAGCGATAACTAAAAAAAAAAAATTATACAAACACTGCACATAACGCTTTATTCATAATTTAATGATTATATTAAAACGAACTGACTGCCATTTCAAGGAGCTGTATGCAGTTGCTATAGTATACAGGTACCGATATATTAGTAGGTACCTTATTAGTTATTACTAAAGTAGTTAAGTGTATAAAAATATGACCTTATAATAATGTGTTGGTATAAATATACCATATTATGAATATTAAGTTCGTGTGCATGTTCACACCAGATACATATATATAAAAAAAAAATAAAAATGAATTAACTTTCACATATAAAATATATTCAATAGTCATTATTTGTGGTATAAATACAAATGCTCCGTTGATGTAATATTGTATGAATTATACTGTATAGTGAAAAGTCGTGTGGTTATAATGATTGATTTACATTTTTTCCTTCTTTTCGATCGAATAGGTATAATATACCCTGGTTCACATGTGGATTTCTATATTAGCACTATAATATATTACAAGAATTTTTGACCTACCTAATACATCGATTTAAGGATACTAAGTTATACATGATGATGCGCGCTTAGAGCTGAAAACAAAATTGATGCAACATTATTAAACTTGATTGAATATCACATTTTATAATATATAATATGTAAAAGATATATGCCCGTATATATATATATATATATATATATGGAATCGTATAATGGATTTAAACGATTATTCTGTTATATGGATTAACTCTCACATGTGTATTTATGTATAAGTACCTATATATAATATTCAATTATTTGGGGTTATTGTGTAAATTATGTTGAAACACTTTATAGTGTGTTTCAAATGATCGCTTAAATTATGTCTCATTACACCAATATCAATTTATTCGCTCAACATTTGATAGATCTTGGCAAGATCATCTTGCAGTGTCTTAAGATTTTTCATTTCATGGTCGACCACCGTAAAAGTTTATAATACAATTTAGCTATTTACTAGCAAAATATTGTAGGTATGTACAAATGTACAAAAGTGGGTAAAATATTTGTAACTGCATCATCTAATCCAGGCCCAGAGTACACAGCGTATATCTAGTCTTATATCGACGAGTTTGAACGATATTATTTGACGAGTTAATGTTTTAGGTGAAACCTGCCGCCGAGAGTTGTCTCAATTATAAAAAGTCCATCGTTTTTAAACTTTTAAAGTACCATTTGAAAAGTTTTGGTTTCGTTGAACTTACACCTATGTAAAGAAATAAATCCAAGAGGAATTATCTCTTGTAATTAAAATATAATATGCATAAAAATACGTACACACTTGAATAAAAGTGTAGATTTGCAAGTAAAAAAAAATTATATGTAAGCAACATTAATTTCATTTTATAAAAATTCGTGTGAACGTTTTTAACTATTAAAGAAACTACATAAAATTATTACAGTAATAACTGATTAATATGCCAAGTGCTCATATACGATAATTATTGAAGTCTATTGCATCAAACTATACATAAGTTCTGAACTAGGCTTAGATAAATGCAGTTAGTAACTACTTTACAAGAACAAAACAAATATAAAATCATTGAGTGTCTGTAATACGTATACATCTAATTTGTTTATTATTTTTGTTTTTTATATATATTTTACAATTTATAATTTTGAACTCAATGAAAATATTTATGTACATGGATATGACTATATATCAGTATGATGCTAATGACTATTGCAAGAATTGAATGGAACATTTTTGCTCTTTAATGCACCTACAATACAATATACAAATATAATACAATCGTGAACTAGCAACAAATAATTATGATTTTTAGTAAAATATGAGTATATATTATACGAATGTAAAATTATAACGTGATGAGAATAAAATAGATGCCTGTAGGCTGAGGTCATCGTTGTAAAACAAAAATTAAATTTGGTATATTGAAATTAATATTAGCTAATTTCACTATGGCTACGTATTATTAGATGAGATTAAAAAACAAAAGTAATTATTGTTCAAGTACGAAATACGTATGTCATATGGGTTAGCCGAAAAGCAATATAAGCAGGTTTAATCGATAAAGCGCGTCTATGGTTAGGTTAGGTTAAAAGTTATAGCTATTATAATATTATGTCTTCAAAAACATTTTGTAAGATTTTTTTGTCTTTTTTCTGTTGACCGTCTCTGAAATGGCATCCATATGACCATAAGTTTTTTTTCGGCTTCGGCCATGTTTTTCCTAAAATTGGACATATCATCATTCATGTAGAAGGTCTTATAATAAGTTCTTTTGGTGTAACATAATGTCACGTCCTTTTGTCGCAGTGGCGTATCATCGTGATTTACTATAGCAACCAATCTTTAGTAAAAATAAAATTTGAAGTACTTCATTGACACATAGTATACACGTCTTATAAAAATAATATAGACATATGGATGATTGAAAATCAGTTTTGATTTAAAACAAATACGTACATAATTATGTATATACTGAACAACAATTCGGTGGTAATACTTACACAATTATATTGAGATAAACGAGATCAATATCAGAGATTAGCGAACATTTTTTAGAATTTTCAAAACACCATTCTTCTGTGGAAGTGCTGTAACATTCCAGAAAATTTCTTGGCGCAAGTTTTCCAGAAATTTTTCACGTGAAATCACTATTAACTATTATGTAAGACATAATACATTTAGGAATAAATGCCACGCTGGGTGACTACCTACTGAAAAACGTGAAAATCCGCACAGGACACCACCAATTATTTTTATATTTATGACAAATTAGGTTTGCTTTTTTTCTTCATACTTCATTCAAAACGTTTAATCATCCTTGAAATTTTCACCAATTATTCACGACATGATTTATAGTAGGAATATTACAATATACATATGTATATATATATATATATATATTATATATATTAGGTATATACGATGCACCTACTGGAGCGGACTTGTTATGATTTTTGACTGTTTGCAGGTATATGTTAATCAAATTCATAAGGATTTCGAAAAATTGAGATTTACACGAAGATAATATTAATTGTCTTTATATAATTATTTTGAAGACCTGAATATATTTTATATGCGTTATCCTAATCATTGTATAATACTATGTATTATATTATTATCGTTATTAAAATGTATATGTTTATTATTAAGTAGGTAGGTACTCTGGAAGTAGAGAAAATATTATGTAAAAATAACAATACATTTCTTTACAATTTTATTGTAGAGGATCACCTAGAAGTTAATAGTTTAATACTATTATACATATATTATATCGTCGACATTTGACTAGGTATGAATTTTGTCTCTCATTGAGATGGAAAACACTAAATTTCAATATGTCTTTTTCATGATACATAGGATTTTGTTTTGTTTTTTCCCACCGATGATTTAAAATTGATTTAAGATAATACGATTATATCGTGTGTACCTATAGGTATTAAAAGGTATCAATAGAAAAATAAAATACTAACCGTTTCTAAATACAATATTATAGTCCATTTTATAACTATAATGTTTTACGTTACGAATTCGATATTATAAAACATTATGACTATGTATACTTTCACTACTGAATTATTTATCAAGGATGTCGCCGGCCGTTTCGCTGTAATAATTTTTGTGCGCGTACGACGCAAGTCCGGTATGTTATGATGTACAAGAAGATGGTTTAAAGTTATTTTATTATTGAACTTTATTAATTTGTCGATACATGTGTTATATTATATTGCTGTAAGTTTAGTAAAATATATTATGTACCTATATAATGTACACACACACACATAGATATAATAGTCAAAAAAAGTTCACGTGAATTTGTAAATATAATATTATGTGTTTAAATTCTTTTACGTTCGAGTTTTAGCGTCAATCGTTTGAGCCACGTATTGTTAATTTAATATTTAATACACCAATACACGTATCGTCGAGTACTGGGTTTCTCATCCGCGTAATATATAAATATATATAATATGTAAGTAAGTAATAGTCGTCCTTATTCTTTCTCCCTATGTACACTATATATCCATGTATATTATATATAATATATATGTATAATGTATATATTGTATTATATTAAATATTTAGTAAAAATGATATTATATGTTTGGATCTATTATAACAATCGTCGTGACGATTTAAAAGGATAATATTTATCATTTAATTTTACGCTTTTTTAACCATTATTGCAGGTTGTATTGTTGTATTTGTATTGAAATATATAAATACTTATAATGTATTGACATTATCATTTCTAAGTAATATCTATGGTGTAGACCATATAAAATATGGATATCTATAAGGTGCGTACTTATATTTGATTTATATGTACTTATACTATGTGCTGAATTTGAATATAGTATAAGTATATCTATATGGCAATGGCTGCATATATGTATTATGTTGTATAGTTTTCAATATTTTTGTGAAAATACGCTTATAATTATGTATAATATGTAAATATATCTCGAAACCGTGAATAATGAATACAATCGATATATCTACAAGATACAACTATGATTAATAAAATAATATTATGTATGCTACTTGAAATTTTCCGTAAAATTGTTAAAAAGTACTACATTAAATTGCAAATGCAAATATTTAAAACCGTAAATCCGGATCGACGTGCTACGATATATTTACGGGACTTAAATGGTTTTGTGATTATTCATATTATAATAGTGTAGAAACTCTCGTAATATAACGATGATGTTCCTTGTTCTGCGACTCTGTTCAATCCCCCCCCCCCCCCAGTATGTGAACTCTGCGAAACACGTATTTGTCGTTATGATTTTTAAGATATTATAATTGTTTCAGTATTATAAGTATATTATAATTTATAGCAACGTCAAACCGTCAAAAGGGTTTTTTAAAAACTGAAAAACAAAATACATAATATCTTACTAGTATACGCATAAGCGTACATACGTTGAACAATCAAAGTTCAAAACGATTTATATAACCTTGTTTTTACGATATAAGAATGATATACGACAGGAGGCGGCCGTGATAGTAAAATTTGTTGCTCGTTCAAAAACGATCATGAAATAATATAACACACGTATTGTTGACTGTAGTCATTATTGTATATGAACAGTTATAAATTTGTCTTACAGAGTGTATTTTTTAGCAATACTACTATATACAATATACATAGGTATACAACAAAGCGAACCCTATGTCTCTATATAAAGGTTTCAATATTCGAGGTCTCTCGCTGCTTAAGTCGGGAGTACGAATGTATTTGACTGTTCGTATAAGTACGAAACACGCATCATAACACGAAATTATTGCGTGTCAAACCAAATTTTAATTTTTGAAAACAAAACACCAACGAAATGACATAAATATGGGTTACGTGTATGCCGTATACCGATCAAGATATGATCCATACCCAAATCGTTTTCCGTTCCTCGAAATAATATAAGCATACTAAGTATATTACATACTAAGTTATATTATTATACTATATTACATACTAAGTACATTATGTAGGCCGAATTCGTTGTAAAACATTTTTCTGTATTGGTTTGGGGGAGGGGGAAGAAAGGTCTTGATAACCATGTGCATTTAAAACGTTAATGATTTATAAATTTGTTTTTTAATTTGTTTGAAGTACATTGCTGTACATAACTAACTTATAAATTATGGAAATTAATTTTGCGAGTTAAAAGTATATAAACATATAAGATGTTTGTCACGATTTGCGATAAAACGTAAGTAGCTTTATATTATCTATGAGAAATATGCTTATTATTTTCAAGTGCAATGTGAGAAATGAGCTCACGATTTGTATGTTTAAGTTTACGAACCTCGTTGCGGCTCATAAATTTGGACCTTGCAAAGACTGCAATGAGTAAAACGTGTACTAATCCATTGAATTTTTAATTTGACGCTTATATGATGTATATAATGTATAATAACTTTTATATAAGTCGTGAATCAGTTAATTTTGTAACTTGTTTTGTCTAAATTTTGGACAAATAAATGGTTGGCTGTCGTAGACTGTGGCTTATGGTGTTCTCGAGACGGGGCGAATGAAACTCGTTTTTGCACAGCACTTACCTTAGTTTGAGACGACAGCACATTTTTCTACTAGCTTTAATAATATAGGGTTGGGTTAGGAGGTTAGGACTATCTCTTTCAAATAGAAGTGATTAAAAATGAGTGTGTGGGAAATGTAGATTACATATCCCACACATGATGTAGTATCTGCATTACACTATATACTACCTACTGGTATAATACTCGTATTATAATAACTGCACAATATTATAATATGATAATATGGATTATAGATCTCGATAAAAATAGGTAGTTTGGCTATACGACAAGCGTTCGAAAAAAAAAATTTATTAAGGCATCAACAAAAAAAGTTTTTAGCCTACATTTTATCAAAAGTTAAACAAGAAAAATAATATATACGTTACATTTTGGTATGAATTTTAATAGAATTTATAACACTATATTATTATTATATTTCGTATAAAATAACTCGGCTATGTGCTTAGCCTTATATAGGAACAACTGCTGTGTAAACGTAGTGATTTTTTTTTTTAGGACAAATTTGTTTGAGCACTCAGCACTACATGATGGTTTCGTATTCCGCGCGAACGTCTGCCGCGTGTAACAACACTCATTGTATGAATAGTTCCTATGTATAAATGTATATACATATAACACACGATGTCCAGTTTTCGGTGTGTGTTTGTTCGTTGTTTGATCTCGTTCCAAGTTGCGCGACACACATAACGGCGGTATAGTGGTTAGGTCATGCTGTAACCTGTAAGTAGGTATAATACTTGTCTCGAATATGTGCGTGCATGCGCGTACCTTACCGGAATACAAAACACGTTTCTGTCATGTCCGCTCGTAGCCTATATTTTATCTGCACGTGCAGGAGAGGCGCATTAGGAACCGATATAATAATATTATTATAGGTACGCACACGAGTATTATACAGAGTGTCTCAACATAATAAACATGCCCACGCCACCAATCCGCAGATGATTAAGTTCTTCATTTTTTCTGGAGATTTGACGATTTTACTTGTGAAGGCCTAGCTAATTTTTTTCCTCTCGAAACGTAGTAAAGTAATTTATATCATAATTATACGTTCATAAATCTTTACGTCTATATTATAATCTTAACAACAGCAGCTTAGGTAGGTAAAACATAATTGAGTTTAGGGTATACCTATTAAGTACATAGGTATTAATATATCAGATACCAAATTTTCACAATAAACTTATTAAGTGGACGAGAACCTTAGTTGTAATGATGACTATTGTTAAGTTCATATTTTGGAGCTAGGGTCACTGGCCCTCTAAAAATAGTAATTGGTGATTTTATAGCACATGTAGAATGTAGATATATTGAAAAGTTAAGTTATGGAAATTATTTTTATAATTTACAATTATAAGTTATAAGTTATAACCAATCATATGCGTCCCCAGAAGGCAAGACGGAGCACTTCAGCCCTTGCCCCCCTCTAAAATTTTAAATTTTTTTCCAAAGCATTATCTATGTAATGCGCAAATTCAGTTAACATAGATTACTTTTAAAATGTAAAAAAAAATATATTTGTTTTTCAATTAATTTGGCCCCTCTCTAGAAAAATGTCTGTGAACCGCCATGTAACTAACTTATGTATATTATATAAAATTTTCGAAAAATAAAAATTCCACATCACAGTTAAACAGTTAAAGGAACGATTAAAAGAATTGGTTGTTTTATTAAATATATTAGATAAGATAAACCGAGCGGTCGCTGTTAGTTCGAAAATTGTGTGTATACGGATGCAGGACTATGCTATATAACTTTCTATCTGTGGTATCGCGTTGCATTCGACGCGTGTGGGTATAGCGGGTCGATGTATAATTATTATATACCACGATTGGATTTCGGATGCGTGTTTGTCGATCAAAATTTAATTCCGTTTGTCTCGACGTGTCAATACAAAAAATAAAAACCTCTAACCAGTAAACCACTCGACATCGCTTTCTACACATGATGCATATATCGAGTAATATACTTACAGTGTTCGAGATTCGGTGACGGACACTGCAGTGCACGTAAGTTAATCTGTGGTTTTATTATTGGGTCCTATCGCATTATTCGTTACCTGCAGCAGCTAGACGCGTGTGTGGCTGTGGCTGCAGACTATTGTTGCTCCAAGAAATGAATTCAATTGCGGTCGCTGTCTACTATGAATTATAATAAAATATTATTTATATATTGTATATGAAGGTGATAGGTTCATATACATAGAGTTTTGTATATAGTTTTGAATACGTTTACAATAGTTACCTACCTCTTCTATTCGGATGGGTCACTGAAGAAAACCAAGGTTGTGAGACGAGAGCGTCTAGTAAGATATATTGTCATAATAATATTATTAAAACTCGTGATGTAATCATATTAACCGAGTGTCCTATATATATATAGCACCAAATGTCACCTTACTGCAGCCCGTAATAGGGATCGAAAAACCGCGGTTTAGAGATTTATGACAACGAATACCTATAGACGTAGATTCTTCGTACCTTTTTGTGTGTTCGTTTAAGTAATACAAAAAGCCACTTATTACACTGATTTAGTGGTTAGGTTCAGTGGGTAAGTATTAGGCACTCGGTCAGCGATGTTCGCAATATGTTACTAGACTTTAACAGTTTGGCTACAAGCAAGGTGATTCGGAAATTCTGAAGATAGATTTATCATCGAGTTTGACGTAAAACCATAAAATTGTTTTCAGAATCCTTAATACATTGTACCTAGGTATACTGTCATAAATTATAGATTCTTAGATCGATGACCGATCGTGGTACATCGGTAACAGAGTATATGCAACTGATGATGTACAATGGCTGCGAAAATGCGAAATAGAAACAAAAAATCGTCCTTTTTCCAGTCCCATGCATATAATAATAATATAACGATAGTGCGCGTAAGACGTGAGAGGAGCGCGGCGTGCGTGGAATTATGGCTATAAAATAGTAAGATGTTAACAGACTATTACGATCTTACGTACGTACGTACTACGTGCTCAATTATATAAGTCATATATATATATTTAGGTCATATTATTTTTCTTATCGTCTGTATTTTATAGCTGATAATAGTTTTTTAGCACTGTAGTGTAACTACAGTAACACGGTGCATTGTTTTACAATTTTTCTCATAGCAATAAATAATAATAAACTATAATATTAAAAAAAAAAAAAAAAAATACAAAACATTATAATAATATTTTTATAACGAATAAATATTTTGTTTCGGGATGATTTATTAATATTCGGTTCGTTATAATATACAGACTGCAGCACGGTATATTATCATCATAATTTCCTCATCCACCCGTCTGTAATATTGCTAATTTTTTAGCTCCACATTAATTCAATCAGTTCTGTGGTAAGTGTAATTATATATAGATATTCAATATATTAAAATAAACTACGATTTTACATCATAAACGGAATATTATAACCGCGTCGTTTTGTTCTCATGCATTTCACAAGAGTCAGATTAATTACGTATACCGCGGACAGGTATTTTTTTTTTATTATTCAATATAAACTCATCTATACATTTTCAATCGGAATCATGGAATTTAAATATCCGTTGTGCGTACCACGACTGACGTTTTGTAAACCGAAATGTAATTGCATATTTATTGCGGTGCATAATTATTGTACGTTTTTGTGTATTATACGAACAAAATACAATACAGCAACAGCGACGTTCTTTTTTTATATTCTTGTTTATATTATTATGATTATTAACTCATAAGTGAAAGGATCGATTATACAAACGTGTTCCTTCATTACTATGTAAAAGCGCATATTATGACGTATTATTACCATCTGTTTGACCAGAACTTAATACAATTATTACCAAAATAATAAATATTATAATGTCCTCCGATGAGGAACAGTCTGGCAAAAGACGACTTGCGTATTATGGTCCATAGTTATTAAAAACTACATAATATGTATATAAGCATAATTTTGCAATTCAACATCACGGTAATAATATACAAACATTAAACTTATATAGTTAATATAATTGTACTGTTTTATTTTTATTTTTATTTAAACTTTGTTTGTACAATTAGTTTTAACAATTATTTAATATAATGTAGTAGTATAGTTTACACGAAAAGAAAATATAGAAACAATTGTACAGTTAAATTACCACATACCAATGGTGTCTTCAGTTTTTCTAATTTGTCATTGGTATATATATATGAAAATCATCAAAATTATGTTGACTGGGGGACAGACTCGTCGAGATTATACCCTGCGAATACCAAATGCCCTGATATACCGTTCACGATGTGTCAATTATGTATAATATAATTATTTCTTTAGAAGCCTTCGAGGATAATTACTAATTAGTGTTTTGTGCTGAAAGAATTGCTTACACTCAAGAGCAGTATGTCGATAGTAGTCGATAATAAATAATAATAAATAATAATAAATAATATGTAGGTAAGTATAAATGTGTTACGCTTTCAAAAAGCATATATTGTTTTTGAACGCTACCGGAATATATGATAAAATATAATTTATAATGTATATATACGATATTCCTATATTTATAATACAATGTACACAATACAAAATACTCATACAGGGTGATTGCCACGTATGCTTACCATTTTTCCTTTTCAATAGTTCAGTATATACAGTTATTCATAATCTGATTTTCAAAATTTTTAAATATTTTCAAAGATCATATTATCAAATTATTGAAATTTTTTATACTACCTACACTACTTATCATAGCTCTTTTCTACTAGAATTTATTTTTATATTTTTATTTTTATTATTTTTGAAAATATTTACGTATCAAAATTCAAACTCGAACGGGGAGTTTTCGAATTATTTTACTGTTTTTCGTTGTCGTTTTAAAATACCAAAAATCGGGATTTGAATGAATTCATTATTTAATGAAAAATGGGGTTGGAGTGACAAGCTCGGTGAATCACTCTGTATATTATTTATTTATTTATGTCGATAAACCATAGAACGCAATTTCCTTTTATTCAGTGCCGTGTCGTTTTCAGTGGATCATCGTCCCACGCGGTTTGGGCCATAAACATAATATCTTAGGTATATAGCTTTGGTATTTGTGTGTCGTTGACCACGAATAAAGCGAAATGTAATTACACTTATATTCGACACACGCAATCGGTTGTACATTTATTTCATAGTTTCATACGTATAAAAGACATGTACTGTAATATGAAGGTGTGCCAAATGAGCATTATGTATACAGGCACATTTCACTACAGCTGATATTATGTATTTGAAATTAATTTTTTTCATACAAAACAACTCATTATATCTCGTTAATTTCATTGTGGTGAAAAAAAAAATTAAAATTTTTGTATAAACCATTTATTTGTCTACAATATTTGTTTATCGTTTTAAATATTATTTAAGCTTTGAACGATTATAATTAATAAGATACTATTAATTCGAATTGCATAGCCGTAAAGGTGCTTAAATTTTCATATAAACATATTTTGTTTAGAAACAAGAAATTACAACCATCATGAATCATGATGGGCCATTACAAAAAGTAATAAAAAAAACCTACAAAATCACAATGATAAGAATAATACTACAGATTGTCGTCAAAAGTATAACTACTGCTATACGTGTATAACTTTTTTATTAACACAACAATATTTGGTGAGATGACGAGTATTTCGAAGGTTCGGTTTTGAATAGTGAACCATCCTGTATGCGTGACATCGCCTACTGATTCGTCAGATCTTGTTCAGAATGGACATCTATATAGTTATGGCGTAACGTCAATAATGTTCTTCGGTAAAAATTTTCAACGATGAAAAGAATACCAAAATATTATGTCATTATTGAATTTCAACGATTAAGTGAATTTTATACAACGGATTTTTATATGGTCAGTAAACGTTTTATTTAATCGTAAAATAAGAAAGATTAAGTGCAGCGTATTATGTAGTCCTTAATTTCGCCATCTTCGCGATTGTACAGCGTGACTTTATACATAACTGTATATTTGTTGAACTTTTTTTCCGCACGTATAAATTCCTAAACACCTACACTGTATTTGAAAACCCACGTACTATATATTATATTTTTTTTTTTCATACGTATTTGGCGTTACTGATTTTATGTAAATGCGTGAACGTCGTTGATAGAATCGCAGACTGGGATGTGCACGATGAACTTGAAATTATTAAATTGATTCCTCGCGAACGTTTGAGAATTTAAACCATAAAAACCCCAACAAATCAAATATCGTCGATCGCAGAATATTTAAAACATTATGTTTAATCGATGCTTATTAACTTTCAATAGATATATCTCGTAATTATATAATGCAGGTACAACGTACCTTACATATTATTATACATAATTTATAAAAAATATTCAGTCATACATATATAGGAAATAATTAACGATTTTATTACCGTGGTGTTGTTGCACGCTAATAATGTTTGTATTACATAAATAAAACTAAATACTTGTAAAAATAAGTTTCGACCGTCGAATACTCGCGAGTGTATATTATTACGAGCGGTAATTGTTGACTTCAAACAAGTACCTATATATACAATAATACCTATGTAAGGTCGTATAGTTGTGTTAGATTTATATTTCCTATAGGTTGATGAAAACATCTAAGGTAGGTAGTCGAACATATTATATTATAAGAAAAAAATGAACGTCGTGACTCGTGATATACGAGATTAATAATGATGTCATCGACGATTATATTGCTGCGAGAATGATGAGGATAATATGATTTCATTGAAAGTGCTCAAATACATGACATGGGTTCTTATATGAATTATTTTTAAAGGTCGAAGACCTTTGAAATATAAGAATAACAACAGTCTGAACATTTTAAATGTCAACCGGATGAATCAAAAAAGGTTCAATTCTGTAATCGTCCATTGGTAAATATTTAAAAACAATCTGCTTTATTCATACATTTTCAGTTATTGATTAATTTTTGTAACTAATGTCTTTTACAGGTGTATATTAATAAAAATACATTACAGGGTATTATATAAATTACGTTGGGTAAAACAATATAGATATGTAGTTGACAATATATTTTAGTTTTTCAATTGGAATAATTTGAATACCTAATATAAAATATTTCTACTTTTCTCGTCATTAAATACCACTTTTTTCCTGTTAAAAAACCAGGAACGGGTGGGAACTGTTCATCACAATACTGCCACCCGTCCCTGTATCGTTTATTCACCATATACCGTTAAATACCTACTTTGGATTATAAACTCGAGCCCACAGCCACCTATCTATGCATATAAAACACAATGGTGTGGTTCATAGACTAAAAAAACTATACTTGACAGAATTTAACAAAAGTTTCAGAGATTGTTTTGAAAGATACTAGGAAGATTTGGAACGCACTTTGAACTACGTCCAACAGGTAGCGTTGAGCACACTTTTTAGTTGTTTTTTTAATTTTCTTGATTGCTTGCCATATTATAAATAAAAAATAATTGATAATTTTTTCCTATCAGAAATCGCATAATATATGATACATGGAAGGGATTGTGGACAGAAAAATATAAAAAATGTATGAATATATGTGGACGAACTCGTCTTAATAGTTAATCAGTCCATAATTCTTCTACAAGTACGCGGGTATGTAGTATTGTTCCAATTATCCATATCTATCATATTATACAACATTTTATTTATAATATTATATAATATTAATAATATAATTATTATATATTAATATATTCATTACAAGAGCCGTACTTCATGTAGGTACCTATCTAGTATCCACAATAATATTTTTATCTGATCGAATTTACTTTATTATCTTATATGCCTACTTGGTAATAAATTATTATTACCTTTACTAATAAGTTAATATTATTAGTTAGTAATAACTAATAATGTCATGATGACTATTGACTACAGCCTAAAAATGCATACGTAAGAGATTCATGATTTGTTCAAAATCCAATTCGGCCAATTAGGATATTAGACCACAATAAATTAAGTAGGTTGGCAAGGTAATTATTAATATGAATATGATGTTTATGAGTTGTTCATATAACGTGAGATACGGTTGATTTATCATTTTCTGTGTAATATTATAATCATGATATTATAATTGCTATTCACGTGACACGTGACATCCGAGTTCGTTGACGACCCTCATTCGTTATTCGTATTAATGAAAAATAAATAAATTTTTCACCGATTAATTATTACTCTAATTAATCTCCTCGTTGTGTAATCGAAATCTTATAGAATCTAAGTATTGCAGCTTGTCGAGCCACCGAAGCGAAACGTTTTCTTTTGTCTTTTGTACGTGTATACATATATAATATATAATATATTGTATGTTCGTGATTTGGATAAAATTCCTTTCCAGTTTCCACTCGTATATTACGTTACAATAATAATAAGCGTATACTATAAATATATGCAATGGTAGGTATCTAATTCTAGTATATTAACCAGTAACCATGTAGATACTATAGAACTAGTAGGTATATAAAGTGTTATGTATTATATTATTGTCGTTTCGTATAAGTACCGAAGGATATTATAACTTTTGTTGTATTATAGTCGTATATATACGATTTAGAATTTTGATATTATATAAACCAAAACTTAAACATAGACGAGGCTCTTATTTTCCTCCTCTCCACCCCATATAGAATTGTAGCCATCATCAACAACGAAATATATAATACGTTTATTGAATGTCATATTATTCTTAGATGTTCTCATTAATTGACTTGTCAAGAGCGACATAATGGAATAATAAAATCGACGACTTGTTCATGGTTCTAAAAACGTAACACAGTCAAACATTCCAGATTTCGTATTCTATTCAAACAATACGCCAGACCAGTGGCGCACCAAGACATTTTTCATAGGCGGGGGGGGGGGGTCCGAAAAATAAACCATTTTAGTTTATATAAACAATAAGTATATGTTTTTACTAAAAGCAAACTAAACTATTAAACGTGTGAACTGTAAAGGAGGGGGAGGTCCGTACCCGGAGTCAGCCCTCCCTGGTTGTGCCACTGCGTCAGACCTTAATCATCCAATATTTTGAATGTTTTTTCGCCAATATCGAAAATTTGTTAATTCGTTGGTCTGAAACTTGGAACTCGGAGAAACCGGACTCTGCAATCGATCGTATTGCGGCTAGATTGCAGATCTATTATTACCGTAACCTAACCTGACTAGTCACCTAACCTTCAACCTTATACCGTAAACGGTTTACAAATATTGAAATTAACGTTATTGTGCCACATGATACCCATTGTATTTTCAACGGGAGTAGGACGTTTATGCATGTTTTCTGTTAATATACAACTGTAATTCATAGTCTATATAGATCACGTGAGCACGATATAAATTACTAATATGAGCGTCATGCTATGTCTGCAGAGAAATGTTTTATCAAGGTGTGGACATCTGTAATCTACCTGCGATAAATGTGCTCGATTATAAAATAAAAAATATGTTTAAATTAAATTATATTTATAGTCTTTAATTTCCAGTACGTTCGTGGGTTTATCACGGCATATAAATTTGCTTAGTAACAGTAGGAAAAAGTGTTCAATTTGTGATAGATAAAAATATATCGAATAATTATAAGTTATATAACTATTAAATAATTAAAATAAATAATACTTTTTATTGAAAATTAAAAAATTAAATTTTGTTTGTAATTTATACACGAAGTGATTGACTATTAAAATTTGTATTTTTTTCCTTTATAAAACAATCCTAGTCTTAAACGTAAAATAAAAATCCTCACTCGAATGGTCTATTAGAATTCTATAAGGTAAAAGATCAGTACTTATTACCCCTGCTCAGGTCCGTATCAAGAACCAGTAGTACCCCTAAAAATAAATGACAGATTTTTTTTTTTGAG
Organism: Diuraphis noxia; assembly: GCF_037042655.1. Lineage (NCBI taxonomy): Eukaryota > Metazoa > Arthropoda > Insecta > Hemiptera > Aphididae > Diuraphis > Diuraphis noxia. Next base: position 9,845,159 of record NW_028301713.1, on the reverse strand, counting down.
TTTTGTATTATCAATTATCATCATATTCGAATTGAGAATGGCACTCGATGAAATTGACCCTTATATAATTGCGTCCCTGGCGTCCTCTTTCCAATGCCTAGCTATACGGCCCTGCCCATGCTCAAATGGGCTGAAACAAGTGAGCTCAAGCGGCCTTTAATCTATGTGGTAATTTTAGGGTTCTTATAAAAAGGTACCTATGCGACACTTCTTTAAAAAGCTACCAACACGTATTATATAGGTCATTGAAAATCGAATCTCTTTATTTCAAATTTCAAGGAATTCTTAAATTTCTATTGAGTTGAATTAACGACCTGCAGTGTATTACGTTTCGTCGGTATTATAATACCAAATACTTTGTCCCTATATAATTTCATACACACATATGTATTTTAGATATGCATTTCATTACGACAGAATTTCCTGCTCAGTCGTCGTCGTCGTCGGTGGCTGACCGACAGTCGATAAAATGTTGCTATACACGTTCAAACATTCCATATAATATACGTATAATATTCTAAATAGTGTATAATATATAATTTCATTATTATATACATAGGTACCGCGTGCTCGCTGCGGTGCGTTAACAATAATATAATATTATGAATTCGATATATTTTTTTTCCTGCACCGCGCGTGCGTATTATTATATATGATAATACGAACGGTGAAACGATGTGATAATATTGATAATAATAATAGCACTGTAATATAATATTATTATAATATGTTGTTATACTATACACACGCATATGTATATAGTTACAGTCTGCGAAAATTCGCGGTCGGGCGATTGCGGGTGGAGAGTAGTCTTGTGTACGGACACGAACCGACTTTTACACGATTTATCGTATTACACACACATATATATATATACGGATAAAAATAATATTATAATAATATTATATCCACTGCCGACGTGAACCACCACCACTATTATTTTCATAATGTGTATAATATGCTGCACGTAACACGCGTACAATTCGAACATAATAGACACGTACGATGTATAATACAATAATATGTGCGTATCGAGTTTTATTCTTGTTCAGTCGTCCAATCGTATATAGGTAAGAATTATCGTTGATTTTAAAATATTTTAAAATCAATGGTCCTATGATCGATCAGACGAGGAAAATAATGAACGAATGACATAGGCTATAGGTACCATGGGTTAACACTGCGAGCGTATTGTAATAGTATGACTTGTCTGAATAATTGTCATTGTACGCTTATAAAAAAATCATTTGAATGCCTAAATAAAACTATAATTAAATAATATATAGTATAGTTGATAACCCACAGTTGTACCTATACTATATCACCGCAGCAACACTCGGCGAGCGTCGATATCGATCTGTGCTGCTACAGGCATTATACGTCTCACATTTTTCTACTAAAATTCTGCTACAACTACCTATAACCTGATAGCCGGTCACTCCACTTGCCGCAGGTGAGCTATACGACTGTTCCTATTCCATAATAGTATAGTAGGTATATATTCTATTACTGCAGCGAACTTATCCCAAATCCATTTACGGGAAATAAACAGCACCCTGAGCTCTGCCATTTTTAGCCACACTTTATACTGTGTATATATAGGTACCATCGTAATGAATAATAACTATATTTTTTGATTATTTACGATTCTACCGCTTCCTTCTCTGGGATTTATAAAAATGCCATCGGATCATATTTCAGACAGTCGATAATATCATATCATTAATAATATGTAATTTTTTTCTGATGCTCCTTCCTCCCCTCCCCTCACGGGCTTGGAGTATTGCGACGGTCACTCGAGTTGTACAAAACGAAAAATCACCACATCGTGTGCCTTAATGTCTCGTCTCGGTATTTTTCTGCAAGTCCGCAAAAATTGAAGGTCTCTTGCACTGTAAAATATAAATGTTGTGTACAGCCGCGTGCCGCGTAAATCATATTATTATCTCTCCTTGAATCCTATATTGTCCTATACACATTTTGAATGATACAGACACAGAGACAATAAACCGTTCAAATATTATTAATTTTATCCGGAAAGACGGACGGAAGGTAATGCACTATCGCGGTCGAATACTTCCTGAAATATGCATAAGGCGTGGGTGGACGAAGTACACTCGATATCACTATATATCTATTATTAGTACCTGAATAGGGTCGTTTCGATTTAGTGAATCCTTGAATGGCGAAGGATCTGTGACTTACTGGTTCATTACATGCGCGACGTAAATAAATAACAATAGTAACTAATAATATATAGACACTAATATTATAGTAAAAAACAATAATAATAATAATAACTACAGCGATGTGTTTTTGCACACTTGATAATAATTTTATTCAACGTGAGACATTCTTTATCCGTCCATTTTTCACTACTTCAAAAAACGTCTCTTATTCAATACCTCTACAAAAGTTTGAAGTAAATTAATTAACACACACACATACATATATATATATAGATTTTATGATCATTATTAATTAAATTGAAAATGTGTGTTTTCCAGTCCTAAAATACTTATTTTTGGTTAATAGACGAGTAGTCCAAGTGTACAGCGACTTATACAACAAATAACAATAATGTGACACGATGTTATAAATGTTTGAGAACAACTGATGTAAGGTATTAGGTTATTTAGGCATAGGTTTAGTATTATAATTGAGTCTACACATCCGTGCTGGGAACGAGGTACGAAAATCTTTGTTTTGGCAGTCGGTCGGGGAGGTTCTCTGATTTTCTGCAGTTACAAACACACAATATTAATTGTGTACGTCGTATTACTCAGGTATATATTCATAATATAATAATATAACCATAGTGTGTTTCCAATAAAATCGTATAGGTATACCGCAAATATCGCCGGAGGACTCTGCAAGAAACATTTAATATACTACTATAAGTACTAAACGCAGTTTCACTGGTAGGTCGCGATATTTATTTTGACGTTTTCGTATGTCATATAATAATATAATATTTCATTCTATTATACTACAATGAACCTGGGTGGATAATATATTATCTTACACCATTTTATTATTATTATTTATTTATTTATTTATTTATTTATTATAATTTGTAATATTATTATTATGGTCGTTGCGCGGGTAACACGCGCGATGGCCAGCGATGACGACGACGCGATAACAATATTATGAAAGTCCGCTCACATTAGACTGCTGTTCGGGTGATGCGAATAATATTCAAACACATGCGTGTGAGCTCGTGCATACAGAGCGAACGATATCAAAATGGTTTTCCGTCCGTTCAGAATAGTATGGGTACCTCTATTTGTTTTTTTCGCTGCCGTCGTTTAATGTACCTATTCCAAGACCCAAAATTGCCACACCTCCACAGTTCACACTGTATTTTATGGTAATAAACTCGTATGCAAATTTCCGCGGTTTAAATGGAAACTTTCGCACAATTATTCATAATAATTATCACAATTTTTAAACTATATATTATTATAACTAAACGATTACGATATACGGTGTTTGAAGTGAAATATATTACAATTATCCGTTTGATATTATATTCATTAGGTCATATTATTAAGAATTTAAGAGGTACCTATTCAGTAAAATAATAACATTATAGTAATATGCAAAATAAAAAATATTTTGCTTCAGCTATGGAGGTGTATGTACATATATATTATAATACACTAATTATTACTGTTATACGAGTGACGAATGTATAACATTTGAAATACAAGTAATACAACAAGTGTTCAACATATTTTTACGAAAAACAAAAAAAAAAACACGTCAATAGAACATAAATTTAAAATGAGCCGCAGCAACGATACACACGTGATTGAAAACGAAGAGATCCGTAAACGGAAATCTTGGAAGGGTTTAAGGGACGAATAAAGACCACGAAATCACGAAAATCATCAACACAAGCGGTCACCGATCGATCACGAAACGATCACTCTGTATTGTAGTTCATCGCATGCACGCGCGAGTGTGAGCGTTTTTTATACACACAAATAATAATAATGATGATAATTTTGTGTTTGTGTGTGTGTGTGTATGTGCGCGCGTGCGTGTGCGTGTGCGGGCTATATTATTATAAGCGCACAGGTGAATGGTGAAAATTCAAGCAGTCCGCTGCCGTCCATGACGAGTCGTTCGCCTTGGGAGTTAAATCAACTTAAACGCAACCAGCCCGCACGTTCTTCGTATAATATTCGTACACGGCGGTACACCTCTCTTGTACACATTATTATTATTATTGTTGTACAGATTTATTTTTTTTACCATTTACTATTATTATTATTGTTATAATATGTAAAACGTCGCCGTTTATTGCTGTATAAACGCTCCAATTGTGCGCTCGCTTTTTTTTATTTTATTTTCATTCTTCGGCTTTCCCGGATAGAAGCCCCGAAGGGTCGTCGATAAATTTATTTATAAATAATAATAATAATAGTAAATACGGGTTTTAGAGCTATATATCGTTATTTATATACAGTTTTTTCAACGTGTGTATTTGATGTACCCTCGTCGTTATTAGAGGTACAATGATTTTAATAATATTACAGTCCTTGAGAGTCTCACGAAATTAAAAATTACAACACGAACGCTTAATATACATAAATAAATTAATAGAACCAAGAAAGGTTCTTTTACCGTATAATATAATAATAATGTGATGGCGATTAGCGAGTTGTGAGCATTAAGACCACGTTGTTCAGGCGTAAATGACGAACATTTCATTAATTATTCGTTTTTTTTTTTTTTTTTTTTATATATTTAAAATTAAGCCGCAACAACATAGATTATTGGCTGAAGTTAAATTTAACATATGGTGATAAAAGGAGGGATATTTATACAATTCAAGCTTGGGGTGTGAAGGTGTGTTTAGATTAGGTTATATAATTTAGATAATTTTAAAAAGGTAAATATCTTCTGAGTGTTGTCGGGGTCAGGACCAAGAGCTTCGTAGAGATTGTCAGCTAGTTTGAGGTTGACTCTAACATCGTTGTGTTCACGGCAGAAGCATATGATGTGTTTGACTGAAGGTGTTTCGCCGCATGAGAGACAAGGTTCGGGATCCGTTTTGGACATTAGGTGTTTGTGGGTTAACCATGTGTGACCGATTCTAAGTCTATTAAGTATTCGTTTATTGTTGTAGTGGTCAGTGTAGGTACTCCTCCAAACATAAACATAATATATATATATTAAAGACACAACTGTATATCTATGATCAGACTTCGCTAGGGGAAAACAAAACTATTGAATTAAATGTTTTTTTTTTAAATATTTTACTTTGCCTAGTTCTTAATTAAAATAAAATTGCAACAGGTAGCATTGCAAATATATATTTTATAAATTATGATTTTTATACTAATTACATTAAATCGGCATACTTAAATGTCTACAAAAAAACATAAAATACGGTGCTATACGACCAATGTAAGCTTACGGCATCCAGATATGGGGCACAGCTAACCCTTAAAATCTTCGAACTATACAAGCTTTCCAGTCCATATGCCTCCGTCAAATCGTATCTGCCTCATAGTACGTAAAAAACGCCAATCTTTACAACGATCTAAAAGTACTTGGGTATACACTTTCACATCTGATTAAATCCCGCTTCCTCTCATTTTATTCAAAACTAACCCATTAATAAAAAGACTGTTTTTCTGTGCGATTCCTGACAATCCTCAAAGAAGATTGAAACGCTCTTGGCCTAGAGACTTTCTGGCTTGACCTGTCGGGTGGTACTATATTGAGTACCTTCCCACTCTGTTATATTCGCCGTTACCTATTTCACTCAACAAAATTAATTATGGTACAAAATTATGTATAGGTAGCTTGTAATTATATTCCTTAAAAAAAAAAAAATAAAAATAAATTCTAATTAAATAATCATAAAAAAGCCTATGTGGATATGTAAGTTTACTGTAACCGGTATCGAGTGGCACTATCGACAATATTTTCTTACATTTAAATTTTATATTAAGTTAATTCATTTAAATACTAAAAATAACAGATAAAAATGAATTCTTATGAATGTGCAATTCGTCATGTTGTGCATTGGTAATCTTCTTAATTATATTTTAAATTTAAATCGAAATATTGAAATCATTGTCAACAAATGTAAATGTATTCATATTTTTACTTACATACCTACTAATTACAATATTTTTATAAACTCGATTTTATTGCTAGCAAACGACAGCCAATAACTTATAACGTAAGTGATAACTATAACTATATATTTAGTTATTCTTGCTATCACGTCAACCGATCAATGAAATTAAAACATATTTTCTAATTAAAAATAATGATACGGCAATTATCCATTGATTTAAAAACTCGACTACAACTGTCATTAGACTTGTCAGTGATAAATATTATTAAAAATAATTATTTTTAATTATTACTAATATGGCTAAAGAGCAAACTAACTTTCGTTGGTCTCTTATAGTGGTTTTATAATATTATATAATATTTACTTCAATTTGAAATAATAAAGGTTAAAAAAAAAATGATACTCAAACATTCAAGCATGATGGTGTTTGAATACAAGAGTCGCGATAACTCGAAGTTTAAGGGAGATAAAAATTCGATTCGAGATACGTATTATCCGAGGTACCTTAATTAAATTTATCTAAATTAAGTTCTTGGAGAATAAAAAGAAATCGAGTTATCGTGACTCGACTGTATTATATATATTATATGTAGTGTATATGCTCTAGGCCCTAGGGTGCAAGCGATTATTACCGATTTGTATATAAATATCCGATGTAGCTTTGCATACTATATATAGTATATGTATAGTCGTAAAGGTACCTACCATATAGTTAGTATAATGTTATGTTGCCGAAGGAATCAAATACAAATTCTCCCAAACAAAAATCACCCCGGGCATTATTACTGTAATACAACTCCTTCTGATCGATTTGTTTTTTTTTTAAACTTATATTCGAAATTTATTTTATTTTCCAAAAGAAAATCATTCATGCGTATAATACCATAATTAATTCAGGGGCGTAACTAGCAGTAAATGTTTGGGGTAGCGAACACTTTTATATGCTTCATCTTCTCCAATAAGCATAATGGGTGAGTACCACTTATACGCATAACTTATTCCTCCTAAATTATTTTAAAATAATCATTATACTTATACAGTTTTATAACACGAAAATTCACAAATAACGTATTTTTTCCTGACAACTATTTAAAGATAAATAAATAGTAAATACACACTGACACTGATTTTTTTTATTAAATTATATAAATAATTTTGGGGTAGCAAAATGATACTCTTGCGACCTCATAAAAATGTTTGGGGTTACGACCGCTACCCCTCGCTACCCCATAGTTACGCCACTATTAATTATATTTACATAAGACAGGTATATTAATATAGGAGTAAAATGAAGAAGGAGGTAAGGGAGTCTTATAGCCTCCCTGCAAATACTTCCCAACTTAAACTCGTAAGTATCATAAATTATTTTAAGATGTTTTAATTTATATTTATAAGCTCCAATTTTTAACCATGTCCACATTTATTTATTTCCCATAAAAATGTATAATAATAATTACACTAATCAATCATTATTAATGTATAAATAAAATATATTTAAATAAGTTCTAAAACTTAGATTTATTTAGAACTTTTGAAATTCGATTTATATAGTTATTGTATTATCGCATAATTTATAACGATATTTAATATTTCAAATTATTTATGAATATATAGGTATATCGCGTTGAGATAATCTCTCTAATCCTTATATATGTTATGTTAATTAGGTTACACTGATATGAAATTTTTTTTAATGAACATTTGTTTGAATTCGTTATTTTGAAATGGACAAGAGAGATATACAATTAAATCAAACATTAATTGCGTAAAGGTGCTGTTTATATATATATATATATATACACTGTGTTAAAAAGAATAAGACATGAAAATATTAGTGGCTATATTGTTGGACATTACAATTTACAGCCATTTGAGGGCGTTGTATAGCTACCCGCCAACTACAGCCACGCGTAACGTAATAAACGAGTCTATATAGAATATTATTTTTATTATTATTTATTTAAAGTTTTATTTATAATATTTATCATATTCATATATATTATTATTAACGTTGAACGTTTTTTAATTCGAAAACGCTTAGGTGTATACATAAACATTTATCTACAAAAAATAATTTTTTTAAAGTGGTGTAAAAACTCGTTTTTACTGTAATTAGTCAGTACTTTATGTCTTTATGCGTGTACGAGAAATTACCATAAAATATAGGATTTTGAAATTGTTCAACTGCACTATGCAAGGACGCGACGATAAAACGATAAAACGATATTATTTTATCATTCAGTGTGTACAATTTAACCTAATATTGTATTAAGTACCTAATATTATATAATATATTCTTTGCACAGTATAATACAAATACTATTGAATTTATTTATACTTATTTTTCAAAAAGTGCCCGCAGAAGCCTAGTATTCCGACACAATTACGAATATCGATGACAAATAATCCCGAGTACGGAGTAAGAAATAATGTTAATACAAACAAAAATCTAAAAATCTAAATAGTAGGTATAGTGTTAAGAATTAGAAAATTAATATGGTTCTACATTGGAGATTTGCATCATTTTCGCGAGGGCGCCTCTTTGGTATAATCAGCAGCACACACTTTGTCGTTTGTGATGCACATCGGAAAAAAAAATAAGAAGCTACTTAAAAATTAATGCATCGAAGGAGAACCGGGTTCGACCCACAATCCACTGTCGTTGCGTAAATAATCGAAAACTACAATCGAACCAGCAGTTGAAAACCGCTTGAGAATAGTCTTTTTTACAAATGTCGAAATCATTATTCTTTCCGACTGATTTTTCAACGAAAACTGTTTTCGATACCTTTGATAACAGGTGGTCACATGATGGATAGATTTGGTTAGTTCGTAAAGTTAAGGGATTTTTGGGAATGATCGTGTGGCGTCATTAGAATAAAATCGACAATAGGTTTGGTATGACGACGTGTACATTCGAAATCAGACGTATACATCACACAACAATATTGAACAACATCACAACCGCCACATGACAATATATATGACAGTATGACACAATAGTACAATACACTGTGACTGGTACGAATTACAATAAAATACGCGCGCAATAAAATCCGCAATGACTATTATATAGTAATAAGCGCACTTAAATCTACAGCATAATATAAGATAATATTTGGATATTTCGCGTTTTCATCGACTAGCTTTGGGTCCGCAGACGAGATCTTGTTTTATCGCTCGTCTCCCAACGTGTTGCGCAACGATATAATAATAAATAATATTATTGTTTTTATTTTATAATATAATATTATAATATAATATGGGTAAGTATTCGGTCGTAAAACAACTGCTTCGGCAGCACTACACCGCGCACTCGGTTATAGCTTCGATTTGTATTACCTATTTCACTTTCATCATTCGGATTCGCGAGCGCTGCATAATAATACTGCTATTACTGTTGTAGTTGTTTTATATAATATATATATATATATGTCACACTACTACCCAACCGCATCGCATCATGCACGTACAGTCGTGTAAGTATATTATCGCAACTACTAGCTGTTGTACCTACTAAATTATCGTATCGTAGGCGTATCTACGGACATCGCGGTCGGTATATATAAGTATCATCGAGAATCGTGCAGATACTTTCGGTGTACATAATAATCTATATATTTTCGATATTATGTTCTATTACCTGCAGCTGACGAAACTGGGCGGCGGCGCCGTTCGGTTTTACTTTTCTTGCTGTAAACGGCAATCCCCTTAGATAAATATTATAATTTATACCCTTTGCAGATTACTATACGTTCTCCGCGGATCGGTGTGTTCTGATGGACAATTTGCGTAATCTTGTATATATATATATATATATATTTTTTTTTTGTATCAGTAGGTCTATATATAGCGTGAGCGTCGTTGCATATTACTCCATCAGCAGAAGCGATAATTCCAATGAGTAAAATTCAGACACTCAATTATTGATATCTTCCGAACATGCAGCAGTTAAGTTTGACCTGATATTCCTAATATTTCTCCAACGATTTTATCGATATATTTTTTAGGAAACATCATTTTCGGTACCATTTCAATCAAAAGTGTAAATGTAAAACGTCTTTTAAGTTGAAAGTTCAAAACAGAATCTGACAAGTTGCAATTGATAACTGATGAGAGATCATTGATAGCGAAGTCGTTGTCTTGTTGAGATTAGAGCCAATTATTGTAGAACTGCATTTTCCTAGAATTCTCTAACTATGTATACTTTGGTTATATCGTTATATGCCACCGGACACGCCTAAACATCGAACATCCAACTCGTACCTATATTATATTATATTATGTAGTTATATTGTTATTAAGAAGACGTCCCGATTTTGAATAATCGAAATTATTATTGTTGCATAGTGACATTTTTATGATTAAACTAAAATTTAAAAATATTGTACTTATAATATTAAATTCAGACTGCACAATTTCAAAACAACTTAACAAGTGGTCGTACCCCTGCAATATTGTATATACGTATAGACTATAGATGCCTATATACAGGGTGATTCTTTTATCAAACAACACTTATATGGTGTTTGTGTGTAAATACCACCTAACATACACCTATAACACACAAACACCACCCAAAACCACCCAACTTTGGGAGGCTATATCTTGTAAACGGATTAACGAAAAATGAAAATTTAAACGTGAAAATTCTTTGAAAAAATAGCCTTTTTAGTTTATGAAATTTTAAGTACAGGTTGTCATTTGAAAATCAAAAGTTGATAATGGTTAACCTGATAAATATAAGGGTGAATATATTTAAAAAAATATATAGTTCTAGAACAAGATGGTTCTAAAATTTTGAAGAAAAAAAAAAATTTGAAAAAAGTCAATAGTTTTTGAAATAATGAGTGTTGTTTGATAAAAGAATCACCCTGTATATTAGTATTATAAGTTGTAACACTATACTTATTGCATAATTATGAAATTATACGGTGAAAAATAGTTTCACGATGAAGAAAAAAATAAGAAACGGATAAACCATGTAAATACGAGACAAAATGGATTTAGACACAACAATGCTCGTACTTGTGGTATCGTAAAAATGATGAAAACGACGTTGCACACAATTACGAGAATAATAAAGTTCTCTTCTTTTTTTTATACTTTAAAATATAAAATGTTTTCGGGATTATGAATGTGTTCCGTGTCAAAAGAATTACACCGTGCCTACGACTGTACATTGCTATTGCATATATCTATGTAATACATATTTATCATTTACTTCCGCACGATTTACACCTTATATAGTTGGTATATATTTTATTATTATAATTTTATTTGGGTACCTTTATGTTATGATTAGGCTTACGGCGATTAGTGTACCTACGACGCATAATTTCCAGTTCAAAGTCGCCGCCACAATATTATGAAATATGTATTTTATTTGTAATATTATATATTTTGTATATCGGTCTGATTTGCGATTATTATGTCATATGTTTTAGTTTAGATGTAGAAAAATAATAGCAATTATAGTCGCCATCCGTGCGTTAAGTACACTTTATCACTAATCAATCGTTAAAAAAGTATCGTGCGTCGGAATAACAATGATATTTAGTCGCCAGTTTTGTAGATAGGTATGTAAACCGTGTATAATAATATTATATGTATTTTGAATATTATGAATATAATAAGTGGCCTGCAGGTGTACTTCTCAATAATAATAAATGTTTGTATCAATCTATTGTGTATAATGTAACGGTTTTCATTGTCTAATTCCCTGCAATAGGTAGCTGCTAAATAGTAGGTAAATACAATAATAAATAATAAATTGCAATATAATAGTACATAACGCGTAACTTGTTGCCGTTTAGTTTATTTCCGAAAATTGGGGGCGTTTTTTGTTGAATATTTTGGTAAACCCTGACGTCACAAATCCCTCATCAACACTCAGCACACCATATATATATATATACACATAGATTAACCGATCACTTATTAAATAGTAATAATCATATGATATGATTATATGAATGGCTCCTAAAATATGGGTCTTCCAGCTTGCAGTCGATCTATAACAATATCTAACCAATCACACGGCGTATATACAACGTCATAATTAGGATGTAAATGTACATCTGAACCACCTACCTGGTTGGTATATACTTTTCGGTATATATATGCCAGAGGTTCTCAACATTTTTTTGGGTTGCGTACCTCAATATTATTATTATTATTCATAATATATACATATATGGATCAGTCGCGCGCATATACTGTATAGGTATATTATATACTATGACCACAAATATTCAAAACGATAAACCATTAAAATATTATAATGGCATGATTTTTAATGTATCTGTTTTTCAATGTATTTCCTGGTCTTCGGCGTACCACCGCCTGAGAACCTCCGATACCATTGATTTCGGAATGACTATAGTCATATATATATGATGTGGAGAGGGGCAAGCGCCCCGGGTGGTGTATTATAATTTATATTATATAAAATATAAATTTTAATTAATAATTATTATTTTACCATCACGGGGATCTGAGGTTATTTTCCAATCAATAAAGAAATTGTTATTCTTATATTCTTATATTTTATACTTAATTTCTATGTTTTAGTTCTATATATGATGCGGCAATCATGTCGATTTTGATTATTACAATTTAATTAACAACGGTTTATTTTTTTTCGTCGAACTTTTCATCAAACATTTTTTTTTAACGGTTAATATTATTATTATTTTTTGTACAAAAATCGCATATTTTATAGGGGTGGCAAACAAATTCAACGCCGAGACGTGAAAATGTTTGATTCGCCTCTGATATATAGACTTGATGAGCTCGTACATTTCGCGTGCATCTGCATTTTCACGTTTGTAAATTCTATCGACATTCACCACTTTCGACACACAGCTACTTGCAGTGTACCCACTTTATAATATAGCTGTAATAGTAAAATCGATAAATTGGAAAATTTATCAGTTTTGTGTATCGTACAAATACTTCTGCAGAGTACATGTACTAGTATAAAATATCGTATATACTATTATTGCTATATGAAATCTCTCTGTGATGCTGCAGAAGTCGAGAATCATTATACGATATTATAATATAACAATAATATTGAATTGAATAAAGAGGGGATTTTCTGTTGTTGTTGTCATTTATGCGTAGGAAATCTATCTTTTTACCAAATGAAATCACATATTTTTGTCGATTAATTATTACTTATACATGTAGGCGCATATTTTAAAAGTATTTTACGCTTGTTGGTACTTGCTGCAGATTTGTGTTGATGTAAGTTCCGTTGTTATTATATTAATTAATTATTTATTATTCTCCGCTCCGATATAATAATTATGCGTATACTTACGATAGAAGTGCTGCAGTAGAAATTGTATGCACATAAAATAAACAATATACCTATACCGCCCGCCATAATAAAAACTATTAACTTAGTTAAATCATTGGTTTGTATATTTTAAGTTTTCATAAAAAAAATGCAAAAAATACATATAGGTTCCTACAATACCTTTTTGTTATCGAAATAACAAAATTGTTATGTAAAAAAATTTATTTTTAAAACGTAAAATGTACCTATTGTTTAAATGGCTGTCTGGCAAAAAATCGATAACAGCCAACAGGGTAAGGTCTAAGAACGGAAATTTATTATTAGATATATTGTAACGATTGAATCACGTGCATGGTGCAAACCGGGCGGGCAACGAAAAGAGAAAACCGAACCATCACCATTGCGATATCGGTTAATTTGGAATTTTTTTTTATTCGTTCATCTACCACGCGTGTCTTTATACGTACTCGGTTGGAAGGCACCGGAATCAGCTGGCTTTTATTATATGTATATATATTATAGTCGTGTGCATATGGCGTTCGAGTAATATTTGCAGCCATTTTAATTGCGCGAGGAGTGTAAATAACAGACGCACCATTAGGATAGATATTATATTATACCACTTATATATAGTATGTCATATGTTATATAGACACTTAACATTTCTTAACCCAGCTGCATATATACCGATATGCGATCCACACTGTAGGCAAGTCCACACTTTCACGTTTGTCAGTAATTCATAATAATTATTGTCTATTTTATTACCGCCAATATATAAGTTGATATATAGTTGACATGATACAGGTATTTTTATATTATACATGCACACCATTTCTGGATATTAAAGGTTTTATTGAATACCCAGCACTGAAGCTTGTGGCGTATTATATAGGTGTAAAAAGTTTAGATATATCGCATAATCGAATTTTTTTTTTTATTATGAATGAGGCTTCAGCAGCTAGGCTATTACAGCCTATGGTTGTAGATACAATATTATTAATGGGTACTTTAGTTATGATTGTATATGTTGTATTAAGTGAGAATATATAGTGAGATACAGTATTATATATTTACATTATATTTGGTAAGCGTAGATTTAGCTTAATATTTAATTTTGTTTGTCGATGCCAATGAATTTGAAGAAGCTATGGATCAAGTGGGTGTTGTGTTCTCCAAGTGCAGCTTCCTCCGTTGAAGAAGGTTGGTTGAGAATGTTTCTTGCGTTGACATACAGTGGAAAATCTAGGACTATGTGTTAGAACACATTTTTATGCACTGCAGTTTTAAGTACATATAAGTGATATAACACTAAATTTTTATGAAAACTGCAGTACAATTTTATACATATATATAGTTTATATACCTACTATTAACTATATTTGGTTTTCGGTTAGGTACCTATAAAGCATTTTTTTTAACGAAAACTTTTTTCATTAATATCATGCAGAACACGTTTCTAAAAAATGTGTATACATAATATTATCAAATAGAAATGGAAAAATATTTTATATATATATTTTATTGCTGTTGTAATAAATATTTTTAGTTTAGTGAGAAACTTTACCAATTCGATTGTATGCATGCATATGCCCTGAACATATATCATCCAGTTTTGCAAAACCAACTAGCGAACGCGGTCTGTATTATAATTTAGAGATTAATGTTATCTATATGTATACTTGTATTATAGGTACGTTATTATCTATTAATATTATTGTGAGTGAAGCGTGTAGGACTTATATAATCTTCGCACCCGAGAGATGATAAAAAACATGTTACATGCGCTTACAATTAAACGATTATCAGAAATTTTTTTTTGTCCAGTACACTTATTAATTAGTTATTATACAAAACCCTCTATTAGAGACGTATAAAAGTAGAGAAACAAATCAATACATATAGGTACATACAAAAACTTAAATGATTTTGGTATAAACATTTATATGACGCGGAGGGCCGACTGTGGAAATATACTCGCAATTACTATGCCAAATTTCCAATTCAAAAGGGTGGTATAACTGAGTGAATAAATAAAAAAAGATCCCAGTTGGGTTATAGACCGTGGACAAGGTGAGAAGATGCAGTAGATAGAGATATCAGTATGATATATATATATATCAGCAACGGTTGAACTACCATTGGACATGGGAACGTTAGAGAGAAGATTTCAGCTTGTATACGTTTATAGCATTTCAGATCCTACAAGAACCGTTATGTCGAAAAAAAAAATAATTAATATATTTTTAACATGAGGTATTGAGTTTTCAGTTAAGAATATAATATAGGTATAGGTAGTTAATATACACGACCGATTTGATTTATTTTTGAATTGGTTAAAGCAATACTTATACCTATATATATATATATATATATATTAGGTACCTAACTTCGTGACATATAATGACGCGCGTCTATATATGGCTAGACAATTAATGATTTGTCTCTTATAATAAGTCAATAATATGTGCAATGTAATATATTATAATACACGACGGTTGCATATTATAATATATTATTATGTTGCTAACATTGTTCTCAGTCGGCCACCGTGCGAATATACGCCACGGTTTGATGCGTGAAAACTTTGCATGTACCACTGTACCAGGCACTACCAGCTGCATCGTATAATGTAATTTTTTTTATAATCGAAGAATGTGTATGTATAGGTTCAGTGAAATAGTACAATATGAGCAGTATTAAAAAACGTCCTTGTTTTTATGTATAGATTAATAAAATATTTAATTAACATACAATTAGCGGTTTGACGGTTTTATAACAATTTGCAGTATATACAGCGTGGCAATAAATTAAAATAACAATAAATCTCTCGGTATAACCTTATATTTGACGGTGCTGAAGCAGTGGTGAGAGTGACGTACGGTGATGTATATATATGTAGTAACTGCAGGCGTATACGAGTATATGTGTACCTATCATAATAATATTATAGGCTCGTTTTAATATTTTGCTTATCATAACTATAGCATAATAGTGCAGTATTTTAATAAAAGCTGCAAATATATATATATATATACTGTGTCCACGTTGATTCGCTTTTGAAATTGAAGTTGTTTAATTTCTGAAATTATTGGCAATTTCAGTGTCACGCGTCGTACCTACATACTATATAGTGACATTTTGCAATATTTTTTTAAAAAGTAAAATGGTATAATGAAATATGGAGTACGATTAAACAGGGAAAACGAATGATAAAATGAAGTGTCAGCTGCTTAGTGAAATAACCGGTTGGGTTGTTGGGTTTCGAATAATAATAATAATAATAAAAAACAGCACGTAGGAAGTGCGGTTACGCACCGCCAATCCTGTTGTAGGTTATAGGTATATTAGTATGTACATATACTATATATATATATAGAGTATATATATACTGCAGCAGGACACCGTTAATATATACCTACAGGCTACAGCGATTATACCATTGTATAAAATATATACATATATTATACAGAGTACAGACAAAAACAGCCAACTTGAAAATGAAAATATTTAATCATCTAGCTGCTATAAAAATTATCGTATAATAATTATGTTATAACCTTATGTAATGTACACCCGCGCTGTAGTGAGAATATATTATTGTATTCAACATTATCGATGGACGGTTACTCGTGTCCTCAGAGGTAGGTATAGGTTCTATATTTTGATGAGGTTTTAAACAGCAATTTTGTTTTGGAATATGTAAATTTAATAAATTATTAAACATAAATGCATTTTCTATAATGGTTATTGTGTATACCTATATAATATATATACTTAAAAGGACGCTACACCCGCATGTATTGTCTACTTCTTACAAATGTACCTATAATAACAGTCAAAATTGTTTTACGCGGGAAAACTTTACACTTCCTCTTTGTATTTATACAGGGTGATTGATTTATAAAAAAACACTCATTATTTCAAAAAGTATGGACTTTTTTCAAAATATTTTTTTACATGGTTTCAAGTTGTCAAAAAATTACAACGTGACGCATAAACATTATAAATACTACTTTAACTATAAGTTATTACATGCATGTAATAACTTATCAAAGTCTGGTTAGTAAATATAGAATATACTTACTGGCTACTATGATCTAGTATTGAATGATATTACAGTAATGAACCGTGTCTATGTAATAATAAATAAATAATAATAATGTCACTATAGATACCTACAACCACGAGATTTTTATAATATGGTAATCACATAACTGTTTATATTCCATTGTGGATTTACAACACCACAACTAGTATATTGTATTACAGACGGGTTCGTTATAATATTATATATAAAGCATGTATAAGGACGGTAAGGTAGGTATTAAAACGATCTTTGTATTTTAATAAGATTTTATATTGAAAATTTGTCGTGCGAAAAACTAGTTGCCGGGCGTTAAAGTCTTTTTGATTGGTGAATCTCTACACAGCTATACGTTGCTGTGGTATAATATAGCGGTAATGCGGTACCTATATAGCATTATTATGTGTATATAATCACTAAATGTTGGTAAGTTTTTTCATCTAGATAAATGATTACTTAACAGTTAATTCATGCATAAACGTATATGCAGGTTATACCGTATAAATTATTTCAAAATCGTTATAATATGTATATATACTACACATGCAGCAGGGTGTATCTGCAGGAAAATTCGTCAATTTTTTATAACCGCGATTTAAATTAAAATAGTTATCGATAAATTCTCCAGATACACACCTCTTATTATATAATATTACATTATACGCATTGAACGACGCGATATGAATTCATTGCAATTTATTGGACCTTCGAATCGATTGTTTGCACTATATAATACATCGTACGTATAGTTGGTGAATTTAAAAATCGTTATATTTAAAACTGCAGTAGGTACCTATAATAACATAATATTATGGTAATGAGGTCACGATCGTCTGTCCAAGGCGTCGCGCAGGTCTTGTTGTACAATATTTGCTTTCTCAATTTTTTCTTCGATCCTCTTTTCATCGATGTCCTATTGTCCGGTTTTTTTGTCGCGTTTTCGTAGATTACAGTAATATAATTTGACGTTTAACGACCTATAACATTTTGCTGCGGACAAAAAAAAAAAAAAAAAAAAAACACTGCAGCGCAGCTATTGAACGATATAAAAAGTATTATATATATGGACCGATTTTAAGCGCAAACTTCGGATATTATTATGACCGCACGTTTACGACGACGCGACGATAATAATAATATATATAATATTTAATATACTCCAGGTATAATATATTATATGTGAGATTATATATCTGCCGTCATTGTGAGATTATGTGCGTGTCTATATACCTATACATAAAACGGATTTAGAACGGTTTAGAGCGGTAAAATGTTTTTTTTTGAGGGGGGTTGGGGGACAAAGCCCGCCACGTGACCTTGAGAGAACCGTTCGATTCCAATGCGGCTGGCTATGATAAAATACGAATTATCATTGAGTTGAGTATAGCTACACAAACGATGTCGTGATCTATACAATATATAACATTGAAACGAATACAATACCTATATAATGACATTAAAGAAAGATTAAGGGAAATTAATTAATTAAGGGAAAGAAATGAACACGTTTATCGCGCCAACACGTCTTAAAGTGTTGTACTGCACTGGTACAACCTACCCGACTACCTATATAGTATTATTATAACGGTGAGTAATGTGGTGCATTTAGGATTTATCAAATGATGCAAAAAGATACCCACACATGTGACTATTTTACATTAGGCGTACTGCATTTATACAATATGGGTGTATGTATATAGTATTATGTACGTGCTACACGACACTAAATAACCTATAATCAACCGAAATAATATCAACAAAATTTTCAGAACTTTCAGTTTAAGTGCCCGATATATGATGATATTATAAACAATATTTTATATTATCTCTAATGTTATATTATATTGATTGGAAAAATGACAAACACATAGTAATTCATGATGGTGCACTCAAAACTTCCTTAGCACATGATGTAATATAGTATATAATATTGTTACGACGTTACATTTAATGTTAATATAGGTCGCAGACTACTATAATAAGATTGTTAAAACTTCTAACAAACACCGTTTGATTTTCAATGCCACGTGATGTTATAAATAATACATAGTTATTATACTTGCAGTTTTCTTGTTCACAATACGGTAGTTTGTCGATTTTCGGAACAGACGAGCACATAAAAAATAGCGCGCCTGTATACCTATATATTATTTAGTTTCAGACTGTTTCATATACGTGCAGTGAGATGGCGAGAACAATAGAAATAATATATTACATATATTGTTATGTATATAAGGTAACAATAATTAACAATCTGCAGCAGTTCGCATGAAGAATTATTGTGAAACACTCACATTATTATATGCATCAGTATCAGACTCGTATAAATTTGTTTTAATTACACAAATGCAATGTATGATACGTATCATAATATTAATGTTTTCGTCCGATGAAAAACTTTGATATTTGCGGAAAGTATGTATGCATGATGGGTAGCAAAGGTTAGAATAACACTTAGGCAGTAGAAATCGTGTGACGAGAAATATTTAATAAATTAACGTGAGATTCAAACCAGCTAATCTGCTGCAGAGGACTATTATAGTGGTACAAATGAATAATAATATTAGTCATTATAAAACAAACTTTGAAAAAAAAATACTTTTATATCTACGACCACAATTATAAAAAATATTATCTCTAAGTTCCAAAATAAAACCCACAAATCCACAAATAAAATTGCTTTTTCTCGTAAAACATTCGAAACCTATAACCAGCATTATCAAACAATTGTGTATCCATCAGATATTTCCTAGTTATTTTCTGAACCAATATGCAAATAATATCCCGATAACTGCATCATAATAAGTTGTTATAAAATATGTAATTTAACGGTATTATAACCTATTGATAAATTGTCCGCACAATAGGTTACAATATATTGATCGTCTGTAATCTCCCCGATCATGAGTGCGAAGAAAGTGATTTTTTCACACTATACACAAAACTCGCTCGACGGCATTTCGATTGAAAATGTTGCAGTTGGATATCGTGAAGGTATTACTGAATATATCTAATCGATAGTATCTCCGACGTAGTCGTATGTTTCGACGATGTGATGGAGACTTTCGTCTACCGTTTCTCGTTCAGCGACGCCAACGTGGCGCACATACACCATGCGAAACTCGTGGATAGACTTAGGGGAAAGCGCAAATAATATATAATATCATTGATATTATTCCAAAGCTTTTTTTGCCGCGCGTGTGTGGTGAATATAATTCAAAGTAATAGGTACATACGTGGGGTGTCCGCGGGACAAAGTTATTCGAGAATCTGCGGTAGGGGTTTGTACCTATATTATTATATTATAATAGTGAGATAATATCATATGCATTTGCAGGGTAGACATATGTACTTCTGCTGCAGCTATAAAATGATAAATTAATTTTTTTTTATTCCATTACTGGCATCACTCGTACAGTCATACGTAATATATAACTGTTATACAGAGTGTATATTGAATATCACGTGTTATATAATTTATCATAAATTATAGAAATACTCGTTTGTAATCGAACGTATTCGAAAATATCCGATTTCGTAATAAGTACACGGTGATCAGCGGAAATTTGAGAAAAAAAAATCTACATATCCGTCATATTATGCGTAATGCAAGCGCATTTTTGATACCATGGGCTTAGGTAGGAAATTTTTTCGGAGGGGTTTTTTGTCTAAATCTATATTAATATGATAAAATTAAGAATCATTTATTTGTATGTATTAAATAATATAATAATAATTATTATTATTTATAACATAAATACAATATTTTGTCCATATAATTTACAAATTAAAAAATATAAAAAAAAGCCGCTAGCTGATAAGCGCGGTCCGCCGATAAAATCGATTTATGGTATTTATACACTATACCTATTTTGTTATGTTATTATCAACAATTGCAATTCAACTAGTATACAATGTAAATTGTGGTTTTCCACAAATTATACCTAGTACCTTACATAATATGCGAGTTAATAATATTCTCGAACAAATTCACAAAAAGCTCAAGATTGTTTTATTTAATTTCGGGGGGTGTTTGAACACCCCCCCCCCTTTACTTATGCCCATGTTTGATACATTCTGCGCAGTATAATCATGAAACAGCCACATCAGCTATAATACGGTCAAAGCATCTAAGTAAATATTAAAAATTAAAATATATATATGACTATCAACACATACTCACTGAATGTCACAATTACCAGAAATATCGAGTGAAAATTCATCATCATCACCGTTGTTTCAAATCTATACGAAATTCTTAGTCCGGATCCAATTGCAATTCATAATCTATTTAATAAAAAAAAATCCAATCTGTACTACAAAACAATAATATCATCAATCCTTAAGTTAAGTTTCTTTTAATGCATGGATCAAAATAGTAAATACTATATGTTATAATTTGAGACATTGTCAGATCAATGATCAGAGCTGCCGTGGCCTGCATGTATG
Source organism: Diuraphis noxia (assembly GCF_037042655.1). Taxonomy (NCBI): domain Eukaryota; kingdom Metazoa; phylum Arthropoda; class Insecta; order Hemiptera; family Aphididae; genus Diuraphis; species Diuraphis noxia. Next base: position 9,823,214 of record NW_028301713.1, on the reverse strand, counting down.
TTTAATTTAAAAAAAAAAATGTATTTATAGTTCATAGATTCTCACTCAACAGAATGTTTTTAGAGACGAAACCTAACGAAATTTTATCAAGTTTTGTATGTTCATTCTTGGCCGTATTCGTAAAAATTTAAAATTGCATATCGATATCATACACCATATATGTATATACTGTCAACCACCGTCAGCTAACTTTATATTTAATCAATTGATTTGATCGACTATATAATATTATAATATATATATATATATATATATATATATATATATATATATATATATCGATTCATACAACTATACTCAAATTTATAAGCTATTTTCCTATATATTGAAGACGATTTCAAACGACTATTTTTGTAACTGCAATTTAATTTGATTATATTACATTACCTATATAAAATATAGGTACTCTGACGTACTGTATTAGGCGTATAACACAACACTGCTGCAATGTTCCGCGATTTGAACGCGATGTTATATTATACGTATTTACTATCTATCATCGCTGTAGGCGATCGTTCAGGGATATTAAACGGGATTATAATTTGATATTAAACTGTTTTTTGTGACGTGAAATAACTCAGCGGAGGAAGTATATATTTGCAGCAAGCATGGAAATTATAAGCGCTTATACGCGTATTATAACGATCGCAACAACTACCTATAAAATAGGTATGTTATATATATATTATATATTATATTTCACAATAATAAAGCAGTTAATATTTTCGAATTTTCGACCGTTGTATTATGTATTGAGTATACACCGTGTTTAGTTGGATTAGAGTAGGTATACTACAACTATACATATACCTATAGCTCTTAATATAGGTATTATATGAGCTAACATTTTCATAGGTCCGTTTTTAACCGACAACATAAATTATATAGTAGTATATTACACGTTATTCGTCTCAGTAAGACAGTAAACTATTGTATTTATATATGAAGAAAAACAAATAGTTTTCGTACAGTTAAAAAAAATGATATTTTATAGTCACAATATAATATAATATAAAGTTATCTATATGTTCAGATAGAAGTAGTATTTATTTTAAGAGGACTTTACCCGTGCATTTTTTGTCTCTGTCTTACACTCGTACGTGTGTGGCGTGGATTTGTGGGTGGTCACCCATCCGGCAACTAGCGACACTGGCTGATGCTTGGTGTCAGAACACGCATGCGCAGATGACTGAAGCCAACCACCGCGCCACATCAGGTTGTAATTATTATATTATTATTATTATGCACTATGTATAGGTATGCGACGTGTCTATATTTTATACTGGTATGAGCACCCTGCGTTTCACACACACTCTTTTATGACAATAATTGACGGCGAGGACATTTCGCATGTGGACCTACAAGCTACCACGGTTATCATCTACACTCGAGTATATAACCGAGGTAACTGTACCTGGTTATATTTAATATGATGATATATTTTTTTTTAAACATTTTATCACTGTTATTTTAATCATGTGTATACATAGATAGGTATGTAAATGTTTGATGTACCTATATGTTGAAAATTGAATTCACTTCCGAAAATAAAGAGTAATTAATGTTATACAACTATTATTGCGCGTATTGTGTATTTTTTCGCGCACGACTATTATAAATTATAATATTATAGGTGTACAGCTGAACAACGCTATTACAGGCGATCGCGATACGAATATCCGAACACTAAAAATAATAATATTGTAGTCGTGAGTTGGGCGTATACCAACGTGGTCGAAACAACAACCGAGTTCATAAAAACGTAGTAAACACGCATAATATCGGCTAATCGCACACCTATTATACACGACGTCTCTCCATGTTTCAGCGTGTTTCTTTGCGTGAAAGGCACAACAAATATATGGAATTACATGAATATTATCAATATTCTTCGACCAGAATGGACGAACGCTCACTCAATTAAAACATGTGTAGGTACTATGTGTATTATCTATATAGTATATAACATATTATTATATTTATTTAAATAATAGTCGCGCCATGTTCGGCGAAACTTATTAAATTCATATTGTATACTCTTCCATTGACTTTTTTCTTTCTAAAAATTTTATCAGCTGATAAAAAAAAAGGAATATCTTACCGTCATCGTCGTATGCATTTTTATAGGCTCAGGTGTATATCAATCATCGCGAAACCGTTTTAAATTTTCCGTTGGTCGACCGGCCCTCTCCATATGATAATTTAATCAAGAAGTATAAATATAATATTTTTATATATAATAAGTATGTAATAAGTTTCGCCGTTTGAAATCTACAAGACATCAAGTCCGTGTTTGAGCACAGCGATTTCGCACTCATATTACCATACATTATTATATTGGTCGACATTTTAAAATCGTCAAAAAGCGTGTGCAAAGACGGTGACGTGTGTGCGGCCGAACACATAGAGATGACTTCAACAGCCTATACAGTTTGTGCAAAAAATAAATTTGCGGAATTGTTTAGTTTTGAAGTTATAGATTAGTGATAGGCAGCGATTAAACGTTTTACGACACTCGTCGCAGCGTTCCTCATCGGTTCCAAGGTTTCAAAAAAAAAAAAGTGAAGAATTCATGTGGCCACTGAACTAGATTAAATTAGTTTACAACTTCAAAAATAATCATGGTACCTACAAATGCACTTTATCACGCTCCTCGCGAATTTCAAATTTTTGGAAGTTATATAGCCTTTCAAAGTTTAAGATTTTACGTTTATATGCAAGCGCAATAATACTTCCATGCGTAGCGCCTACGAATTTTGATTTTTTTTTACATATAGTTTAACAGGTTAAGAACATATAATTGATGAGGATAACTCTATCGAAATCCTGGGTAAAAAAAATTTTAAATTTAAATTAATTGTTGTTAATTGTTCCTATACGTTTGACGTCAAAACAGTCAATACAATTAACATAATATAATACACCTATTATTAATAAACAATATTATCAGTTTCTTTATCATCATTTGTATATAGCACTAATAGTTAAGGTAACAAAAGAATATTATTAAGTGGCTCACTTCACCTAACGGCTCCGCAGTCCGCACAGTGGTCCATGATCCACAACTTAAAATTAGGCGATTTTTTTTTATTGACCGATTTCAAAATGAGAAAAAATATATTATGTCTACATCCTGTTGAGTTCAGATAATATGTAACTGGAAATTTATAAATATTTTTATAACTCAAGTCATAGCTATTATAATGAGACATTTTTCTCATATCATATATCTGATAATTTATTTTAATATAGGGCATACATTGTTTTATTTTTTTTTTGCCACATTAAAATTAAAAAAAAATTCTTTTTCAAATAGTACTTTCTGTGTTCTATAAATATAAATAATAATACGAAATATTTTAATTTTTTTCAATGCATTCATAATGAAATTTAATTCAGAATTTTGCATTTTATTTTTCTCAAAGTCTGTGATTAAAATTTATTCAAATTTACATTGTATGTTCAATACATCCATCCTAAAGAGAGAAACTTCTTGCCTATTAAATTATGTACATTTTGTTTGCGGCTATTAGCAGTCATATTGTACACAATATACCACTTAATTTTAATTTGTATTATATACAATAATAATAAAAAGTCGAGCGTCGGTCACATTATGCGCGTTTTATCCGTTTAAATCCGAAGAAAAAAAAAGATTGCGAATTTTCATTTTTCTTAAGCAGGTATATAGGCAATAACTCGTACATTATGATTTTAGTACACAATATATAAGCGTTAAGCATATAGAAACACATCATATTCGCAACGCTTGACGATGGCTGCGGTCGACGATGAGTGATAACGGATTGACGGACATAATAAATAATACCTTTTATTATTCATAATATATTGAAATAAGAATAGTCATACACATTGATACTATCGTATTGTATCGGTAGTTTTTATACAAAATACATTAATAACATTAATTGTTTCTCCTGCAGCTGTCCGAAATTAGGTAGGTGTAGGTAGTTAATTATAAGTATATTTAACTATTCTATACTATACGAGAGTATTAACCATCAAACTAATTCACCAATAACCATAACAATATTAATTCCCTTATAATTTATCTGGGATTGTACGATTGATGCAATTTACGTATTAATAAGATAATTTAAAAAGATTCCACACGCAAACTTATCAATTACGATCTATAAAATGTATCCAATATCCAAAATACGAAATTATTTTCAAATGTCTGATTTCAATAACCGAACCCGTCAGTCAGTCACAATATTTTACGATCATAATATTCCAATGATGAAAACAACTGCAAGTAACGGCGCAACAAATTTTGAACGAGCGTTAAAACTAGTTTGTGCGACATTAAAATCGCTACCGAAAAATAATTAAATAGGTATACATATATAGGTACCTACCTATTATAATATGTATAGAGTTACACTATAACGACTACGATTAAATTATTATTACTATTAAATGCTCTAAAGTATTATGTATAGTTGAGTTACAATGGCAGACTCGGAAATAATATGTATATAGGTGGTGAATGTTGTAATTATAAAGACGTGACAATGTGCGTACATCATCTACTATCTACTTGTATAATAACAATATGAAGTATTAAGGGCACCTACCTGCTATCAGAGTGCAGCGTGCGGTTAATTGTCGTATAAATTATTATACAAAACGTGCTTCAGATTTAAATGCTAGCGCTGTCGCGAGTTTTGTTCCGTTCAAAAAAATTAAATCGTTTCATTCGAAATTATTAGACGCAACAATATAGTCTATTATCATGCAATGTAATATCGTGTCGTCTTGTTTATGCGATGTACAATAGGCGTATAACAATAATTGGTACGCGGTGATCTCCGTGCACATCATAGCTGACGAGTTCGCGTGTAAAGAAAATCTGAGTGATCTGACATACTAACTAAATGCAAGCTTGCAGTCACCAGATCCTTTGGGATAGATCAACACCACCGATTTCTAAAAAATACTAATAATAGGCATCACTAAGCTCCCGGCTAATATGCGTATTACAGGAGCGTGCTCAGGATTTTGTCTGGGAAAATTTCTTTTTAAAATTTTCAATAGGTATACGTACATATTATATTGTTATTTTCCAAATCAAAATGAATAGTTTTTCTAGTAGAGCTAGGGCTACCCGCAGGGAAATAATATCTATGAGAAGAATCATTTGTGTGGTTCGCGAGTGGTTTTTTTTTTGTGGACTATATACTTAGTACCTACCCACAATAGTTGTGTGGCATTTGAGCAATATAATATTATATGATATATTACGCGTAGGTAGTAATTGCCTATTCACCTTCGTTAAAATATTCACAAGAATATTTACCTGATACTTACGGTAACACATGAATACGGTTCAGATGATTTGACGTCTGCAATAATTATAAAAATATATAATATTATAATAATATATCAAGTATAGTTATACGTATTGATAGTTATTTATTGAAACTCTGTAGCGTTTCAGCGAAGAAAAAATCCGTTCGTTTTAGCATATTATATACATTTACATGAATATTATATATTCTGTCACGATCGTAATGCATAAGTACTCGAATAGGTATAGGTCGTATATATGATGTATTTAGACGTATATGTGTATGCACGACACCAACGTAGGCAAGCACCCTAACGGCGAGGAACAAAATTCACCGTTAACATCGTGCAATGATATTGAATTTACTCAAGTAATAATACTCCTTTATCATCGGATCGTTGCGAAATTCGATCACCTAGGTGTACAATATTATATTTGTTATTAATATTATATGTATTACGAATATTATTTCGCGACGTCGGTTTTAATAACAAATCGCAGGTGCTATGCTCTTGCTAGGTTTCGTACATATTACATACGTTTTTGTAAAATATAATCTCTCGACTATATAGAACATGTGTCAAAAAATGAAAAATAAACGTGATTATTGACGTAGGCATGACTGCAGCGATCGGAAATGTGGGTTGTTTAATACAACAATAATATCAAACAAACAACGCATGAAAACCGAAAACCGTGTAAGTACTCATGCATGGGATTATAATAAAAAATTTAACGATTTCACACGTGTTCTGCAGCAGTGTATTATACTGTATTTATCTAATATGATAATACAATACGATATAATTAATTGTTTAGCGCGTGCATAGTACGCCTATATACATAATATACGTGCGTAAGTAATAATATAATATTCACATATATGTGTGTAATATACAGTGTTCATTCGGGACGAGAAATTTTTCTCGTAATCAAAATTTCAAAAAACCAAACGCGGGATTAAAATGCAGGTACCTGGTATATACGTATAATATATGTGTGTAATATAATTAGTGCGATTTGGGACGGTCATCGGCACGAGAAAGTAGGATTAAGTAGGTAGATTAAGTGTACCAAATTTCTGCTGCAGTTATATATTTATAAATAGGCATATTCATTATTCGTATTAAATATATACTGCACATTTTATAATAAGTATATCGTGTCATTATTATTGCTATTGTGTGTGTATATAATATATATAATTCCATCACAAGCGCTCAACAGTATGGAACAATTGATAGCGTTTTTTTTTCTAAGTTTTTAATTTTTTTTTTTTTTTAGAAAACGTTTGCGGTCATCCTCCAGTGCCTGTCAACGCCAAACTCGTGCGGGACGGACCTAAGGCCACGTTCGTTTGCGACGACGGTTACAGACTCTTCGGGTAAATATTATATATTATTTTATTGACATATATATTTTTTTTACCATTGTCGAACGCAACACGTACCTAGTGAGGTGATTTTTTTAAAACAAAAAAAGGTTGTGTGTTTTTGTTTGTACGATTTTCAAGCGTACCTATATAGATATTTATATAGGTATAATGATATCAATTCATAAGCACTAGACGACACTTAAAAATGTTTAGTTGTTTTTTTTTTTTATTAATTTCTTATCCAGAAAACAGTGAGTATTTTCATGGATATTTTAAAATATGTAACAATAGCACCATGACAAGGAAGCAGAAAAGTTACAGATTTTATTTTTAATTAAAACTGTGTACAACGTGTGAGTTAAAAACATGGATTGTTTTTTATATTATGGTTATCTAGAACCGCGCGTTAAATAAAAAACACATTTCATCAATTTCATAATATTATGTAAATAATGTTTTTTCAAAAATCTATTGGCACAATGACAATAATGATAATGATTATATTTAATTATTATATAGTGTCTTGAGTTACGAAATAATATTATAAAATAATAGGTAAAACCCTCTAAACTTTAGGGCCTAAAGTTACAGCTGACCAACATAGAATTTGATATCGAAGTTTTAATTTTCTGATGTCCCACAGGTCCGAATCGATAACTTGTTCCTCAAATGGCGCTTGGACCGGAGAATTGCCGTTTTGTGGTAAGTCGTGTTTGAATATATATATATATTATATATATTATACAAATAATAATGATAGAACCTATATTATGTCTGATATTTAGACATGATGCACCAGAAGTCCTTTCAATTATTTAAATTTTAAATTTACCTCAATATATATCAAAGGATAGGATATAAAACATAAAGGTCCATTTTATGTAAATTAAGTAACTATATTTTATATTAATATTAGTAACTGCAAACTTCAACTGCATAGTTGTATTTCAAGCGATATAATTATAATTTTAACACCTCTATTAAAAACTCAAATAGTGCCACCGAGTCTACTAGTTATATCATATATAGGAACCTAGCTCTATAGTTATATTACAATATGGACACTAATAAACCGTAGTTATGCTAATATTAACCTGTTCCCTAAATTATGGTTACCCTAATTGACTACCTACATAATATGAGTCACTGGTATCTTACGTGCGAATGTTGTAGCCACTTGTAGATATATATTGTGTATTATACCATTAAACACATACATTTCTTCAAGACATTTCTATGGTCCTAGTGTACTGCCTAACACCTGTACTATACTCGTCAACAGCCCCCCCCCCCCCACATTATATTTTCGGTCCTAGTACAGAACTAAATCTGTACCCTTCTTAAATAACAAATTATTTTGATTTTCTAATATTTATTTACTAATTATTTGTATGAACGTCGAACCATATGGGCCCTTCTTCTGAATCCCCCGCCCCCTTGAGGGCCCTGGACGTCGATCATATCTAAGTACATGATGTTTTATATTTTATTATTTTATACATAATTTTCGACATGCAGTTTTACGACGATTCTCGAATCCTTGTGCTTTGTTGTGTAATATTTTCCACACGCGCGTAATAAATGCGAACTCACTCGCTACCCGTTCGAATATGATGGACAGGGCTAGGATTTGTATGCAATAAAAAATTGTAAAATATGCATTTAATTAACCAAAATATGCAAAAATGTGCATTTTAATTTCTATTTTAGATTTTATATTGACCGACATACTTTTATTAATTGTGTTTATCTTTCTCCGTCAAACTATTCAATCTTTAATCGCATGCCTATTGTACCATAGAATTGTATTTATAAAAATAAAATTTGTGTTTGACAAAAAAACCAAGTCTTATACTTTAATCAGCAGAGCTAGGATTAAATACGAAATATTTATATTAAATTATAAATATTAATTACGAAATACACTATAAAACATGCATTTTTCGCATTCTTATAATCGAAATATGCGCAATAATATTCATTTTATTCAATATATGCATTAATATGCGTTTTATCCAAAATATGCAAAATAAAAACACCAGCATTTATCTCATCATGAGGTGATTCGTGGACATTACTGTCAAAATCAATAATCAGAAGTCGCAAGAAAAACATGCTGTTACATACAAATCCTAGCCCTGATGATTGATATCTTTATTCTTTACCTAACTATCTATATATTATCTTAACACTACAAAATACAGACTGCAAAAAAATAAAAATAACTCATCAGCATTTCTGTACATGTGCATCGTATTAATTAAAGATATTATTGTTTTTTTCTTCCTGTTGCGTATTGCTTACAAAAGTAGGTATATGGGTTAGGTTAGAAACAAAAACAAAAACCAAAATATGAGAAATTATGTTTAAAAAAAAAGTTTTATTATTATACAATCGCATACAATTTAATATAATAATATTTATGTACAGCACATCGTAAATAGGTACGTTAGTAAGTACTAAGTGTAGTTGTTTAGATTACGAAACTAATAATGTTCGTTCGCAATATGCACCTATTATTACTATATTATTATTATGTAGTAGCCAGTAGGCGCAACACATACGCTCATCTCATGCCAATATTATGCATTACCATAGGCGCAAATCACCAAAAAACATTAGGGGGGCTTAAGCACCAAAAATTTTTGAGGAAACAGACCAAACTCGTGAGGTGCTTCGCCCCTCACACACCCCAATAGTACTATTCTATATATTATATAAATACAAATATTAAATAAAAATCAAACAAACACAACTAAACATTTTATTATTATTATTTATTTATTAAAAATTGTAAAGGCAATGTGCGCTTATTTTCAGCAAACTTATTTAAAATTATGTCTTTATCAATAAGTAGATCGCTCTCAATATGAATTATCGATAAGTCAGATAGTCTTTCCTGACCCATCGTGGTACGTGTCCAAGATTTCACAATTATTATGATATTATATAATATGTTTTATACGTCATTACAGTTTAATATATCCAGACGTAAACTCGACATATTATATTATAAATAATTAAATAAATATAAAACTGTTTTTGAATTTTTAATAAATGTAATTATTTTGAAAATGTGTAATAGTGGTAATAGTACTATAAGTTATAATCACGGGATTCGGGGTGCTAGCATTAAAATTCAGGGTGCTAAGCACCCTTAGCACCCCTGCGATTTGCACCTATGATGCACTAAACATTTTTTTTTTTAATTGTGAACGTTTATTGACATACCTAGGTACATTTAATAATGCATTTTCAAATTGTTGTATCCATATAATAAATTCGATTAATAGCGATCCTTACGAGTTGGCACTTCCCGCCTTTTTCACGCGCACATCGCCTAACCAATATTATTACAGTCGTAAACTTAAATCATATATGGATCTAAGGTCGTAAACGTATAAAAAAAAATATCCTGACCTAACCTAACCTACCTAGGCTACCTATACTAAACTCATAAATGTTTAATGTAGGTATAGGTGTAATAGACACTCTAATATCTCTACACAGTCTATATATAATAGATTATTTGCTTTGTAGAGGTCAAACCGAAACACATCCTCTATCCAAAAAAATTTTCCTCGTCCATGACGTTCATGACAATTGTTGAATTTCAATAATAATTTCACGTTGGTAGATGCATAAAATTTAACTTCAACCCAGTTTGGTGGATTATAAACTAAGACCTATCTGAGTTCCAACTTTGAGTGCTTTTATAGAGAAAGCACTTTACATTTTAATCCTTATAAAAAGCATTTTTAGTCCTTGTTTGCCTTATCGTCTTCATTGACATACCTATCAAGTTTCGACGCAGCAGGCAGTATAACAACTGTATATTAATTTATAGTTATTTACTTAAGTAACAGCCAACAGGATGTTTAAACCAGATTATATTTACATTATTTTTTTTACAGGAATTAAATGTAGGTAGATATTTATTGTTTGATATTATTTAATTTGTCTTCTCGTCTATAGAGTAGATGGATTAAGCAAACGATTTAATTTATAACAACAATTACGTCTCGTGAGAAGTATAAATTATTACGTTTTAATTGCAAAGCCGGCAGTAAACAATAGTTATAATTGTTTACATAACCACAATATAATAATAATATCGACTATACTGCAGATAGGTACATATTTAACTAGGTCGATGTTTTTTATTTCGTAACCTTTTGTAGGAGTCGACTATAGAGTTTTAACTTCTAAAACAAATGGTTTAAATTTCGATTATCATCGATAGTAAAGTGTTAAAGTAAAGTGTTCAAAGTTTCTCTTTAGCGTATACCTATCCTAACTCTAAGCATTACTGAAACTTTATCAGACTTTTAAAATATTTATATAAATTAAAAGGTGCCACAAAAATACGAAAACGATGTTAGTACAAATATTATAAAACTAGTAATATATTTTAGATTTTAATGATTGTCGTGGATCTCTTATGTAGTATGAACACAATAATAATTCTCCAAAATCGTTAACGCTTTTTAGGTATATCGTTCGATGCCATCATATTATTATTAGTGTTAATATAACATATCCGTTTTCGAATTCACAGGTACCAACGTGGCTGTGCACAAGCCAACCAATCAATCGACGACGGCCAGGGGCGGAAGTCCGGGGAACGCCAATGATGGCGATCCGACGACAGTTCACGACGGCCGGAGGTGTACGGAAACACTCAAGGAACCGTCGCCGTGGTGGTCGGTCGACTTACTGCAACCGTATCCGGTCCGGGCGGTGTCCATCACGACCAGAGGATGTTGCGGTGAGTACCTACGTATATGTATAATCACTACAGACACTTATAAGGGGAAGTCGAAAAACTTTCTGCGAAATTTTTAAGTCCATTCATCGTCGTAAGTGCACATTTTAAACTCCAATTGTACGCAAACAATAAAGGCTGCGCAATGAGCAAATACCTACCTATAAATATAGATTTAAATGCATCGTTCAAAGGAATTTTTTTTCATTATTTTTTGAAAAATTGCATTATTTTTTAATATACTGTTCAAAATATAGATTTTTTCAAGCAAAGTTTGAATCGGGTACTAATGAATAAAAACCTTAAATTACAACTTATTACACACATTTTATGAAATATTTTCATTTATTTAAATTTCGTCTTATATAATGTGTTTTTTATATCCAAACAGATCACACATCGATTCATCGTATCTGATTTTACCATAGTTTAAATAAAAAGAAACTTTTAATAAATAAAATATGATTTAACAATGTGACCAGTTCTATATAATATAACATTATAATTGAGCGATATATTTAGTACTTAGGTACCACAGTTACCGGTAGTAAAAAAAATACCGGACTTCGGTATTTTCATTACAAATAGATCGGGACCTTGACCTACGAATGATTTATATTTTAAATATACTTCGTCGGGCACGAATTTCTAACAAAAAACAACAATAATATGATTTAATGTAAACTTTTATTTAAATTACAAAAAAATGGCGTATAATATAATATTATTATTGCTTTTAATGTTTCTCAATCAAAATATTAACAACGGCCGTGGACGAGCGAATCTAATAAAAAAATAATCGTCCGAATTCATTTCATATCTACACTACCCCGTGTGCACAAGCGCGTACGGGCTATAACTAAAATATATAATATATATTTCATTAATTTTTTTTTTACCTCTATAAACGGCAAAACGTATTATCTTCTAGGTTAGCCGCGTATTCGTAATAAAAATAATAACATTATAACAGTGTAATAACGACAATAAGACGCAGTTTTTCGTGAATATTTTTATTTGATATATTGTTAGTAACGGGACATCGCGTGAACATAACGATAATAGTTGCAGTAACAGTAAACGACGACGTTTAATTTTATACATTAATTTTAATAATTTGTACGATATGAAAAATAAAAATACAATTACGCGAAAATCGTCACTCCAAAATAGTGCTTAAACCCCGCCACCGTCCCCGCCCATGGTGTTTACGGTGTATATAAATAATATACCTGTCGGCGATGAAACTACTCGTGCCACACGACCGATTACTGTTGTAGATTTAAAAATACTTATATTATTATTATTATTTATCGTGTAATGCAATACTGCAGACTGTACAGTCGTCGTCTTGTATAAATAAAATCTCGTATCTACACCGAATCTAATTTTTTTTTTTATCTAAGAAATTTATTAAAAAATAATCAAATTACAATATTACACGAAAACGCGCAGGGTGGAGTCTTGACGGTTTAGGGAGGCAGTGTGTGGTTCCCCCTTGGTGCGTTGAGGGTGGCGTCTGTATACACTCTGCACACGCGCATTACAACATAAATAATATTATAATATTATCATCGTAACGAACGACGAAACGACTTATTAACAATCGACAAAAAAAAAAAAAAAAAAAAAATGAATGAATGAAAAACTATTCGACGTCGGACACGTCCAGCTCGCTGATGACCGGGCCGCCGAACGAGGACGACGACGGCGGCTGTTGCGGCGGTTGCTGGCGGCGCATCAGGTTCTTGCCCAGTTCCGGTAGCTTTTTGATGAGCATGTCGAACACGGGGTCGGGCAGCGTGCGCTGTAAAACGTTGAGCAGTTCGGTGGGCTGGCCGCAAACCACAACCGCGTTGGCCAGGTGCTCGACGCCCCGAGCCGCGTCACCTTGTTCCAAGTACGACTCTCCCATCTGCACCTCCTGCAAGAAGAACCGCTGCACGGCCTGCTGGTCGGTGAAGTCCGGGAACGCCGACTTGGCGGCCCGAGCGGCCAGCTCGTTTTCCTTGGCCATCAGCCGTTTCTTGCGCAAGTTCGACTTGAAGTGCGGGTCGCTGCGGCGCTTCCGGTCGAAGTAGATGCAGTAGCCGACGAAGCACAGGCCCGCGATGCCGGCTGCGGCCGCGCTGATGGCGGTTTTCGAGACCTCGGTCTGCGAACAGAAGAAAATCTCTCATAAAACATCGGCACAATACATAATATTAATATAATATATAATTGTTGTTATTGTGGCTCGCATTTCGTGTCATTCGTTCATTTAAGTATATTTAACAAACGCAAACATCGACCGTCATCACGATAATCGAAATCCATTGGCCGAGTTCGATGTTACGTTTCGAAAGCCCAAGGACCCGGAGTCCGAGTTTCGACGCGCACCTCGCCTATATTGCGGCCTGAATCCGAAACGTTGATACGATCTTTTGACCGCGCGCCGGAAGGTTATACCTACAGGTGGTGTGTGTTTTTATACGAATGCGACGTGTGACGTTATCAAAAGAATAATACAATAACAATAACCAAATCTGTGTAGGAGACTGTGTATAGTATATGCTTATTATGAGACGTAAAAATGGTACCTCATATTTTTGTACAGAAACTAGTTTCGAGTGATGATGGTAATGAACCTGACGCCGTCGCGCTGCTGCTGTATCGCCCACGACTTTTTTTTCACAACTCGTACACGGTTAAACGACGTTTTTGTTCGTATATTAACCAGCAAAATATAAACTAGCGAAGGACATATCTGCCCTTCACCAGACAGCAGCAGTGCAGTAGAAGAACATGACTATGTGGATCATTTGTACGCCACACCCAATTTAATTATTATTTTTTTTTCAACGTGTGCTTTGTATATACACCATAATATAATAATTATAATGTGGAAAAATACACATGGTCAGGTCGACTCTGCCCAACTATACATCGAACCTTGATACTGACAATAATTCTCGGAAATATATATATATTAAGTCTCTTTAAAACCAATCGTTTAGTACTCTTTTTTTTCTAAGGCTTGAAATTCACAATAATTGTAATTTATTTCAACCCTTTCCTCCCGCCCAGCCCGCGCACAACAACCTTTCTACTAGGCTCGGACAATCAAACGCGATTAACAGATCTAATATTATATCACGCGTTTATTTGTTAGTGGGTATAATAAAAAGTTATAATCATTATATTTATTTAAAAATATATTATAATTATATTTATTTAAAAAAAATTAACTAATAAAATATATATCGTGCATACAGGCCATCAACCTTTGCAAGATATAGAGATTAGGGTCGGAAATAGCAGCACGGAATTGCAGAGGAACCCACTGTGTTCTTGGTTTCCGGGAACGATCGGTAAGTTAATCTAAAAATCTAACACTACAGAGGATTTAACTCACATACTTATATATAAACCGACATTGACTAACTAACCCCCTTCATTGAGCTTTGCGGTCGATCTGATTATACTTTTTTTAGAGGAAGGTACGACGAAAATCCTCAGCTGCGCGCGACAGATCGTTGGACAGTACGTGTTCCTACAACTAGTGGGTGTCGAGGGATCACTGTCGCTGTGCGAAGTTGAAGTCTATTCCACCGAAGGTTAGTTTATGTAGGGTAAATAGAAAATAATGTAACCTTTGGCGGTAATCTGACGTCACAATGCTGTCAGATCTTTTCGTGTCTATAAATTCAACCGGCAATATTAAATTTATTTTTGTGTTGGATCCGTTTATAGAGTTTTCTATCGATCGCTGCGCGCCAGGCAGTTCATCCGCGCAAACAGATGTTGCCGTTTTCGACAACAAATGCTACGAGTTCAACGTGAACCGGGGCGCGTCTTTTGCCGATGCCCGACAAAAATGTCAGGCAACCGGCGGCGAAATCGTTTACGGTTTCCGGGGGTCGTCGTCCACGTTTCTGGCCGCAGAGCTCGAGCGGCGAAAATCCAGACTCAAAACCCAGTTGATTTGGATCGGGGCGCAAAAAGAACCCGGCCTAACGTCGAGAACTTGGAAATGGGTCAACGGTAACAATATATAATACCATTAATATTATTATGATCAGCACGTATTTACCTAATAATAATATAATGCCATTTCGATTTATCTGCCGCAGGTGACGTGATAACGAAACCTACGTGGGGAAAAGATCAACCGAATAACTACAACGGCGAACAGAATTGCGTGGTGCTAGACGGAGGCCGTGAATGGCTGTGGAATGACGTGGGATGCAATTTGGATTATTTACACTGGATTTGTCAATACAGTGAGTGTGTCGATAAAACGCGTAACTCAGCCCAACCCGTAGAGAGACACAGCAGAGATTCGCAATAACAGTTTTTAAAAATTAATTTCTATGCGTTTTTTACACGTAGCACCGACCACTTGTGGGAGTCCCGACATCAAGGTTAACAGTACGATTGCGAGCCCGTATGCGTTTAAGGTGTCATCGGTGATTGAGTACATCTGTCCGGAAGGACATTACACACAGGGTTCGGCCAAGAGGACGTGCGGCTCTAACGGGTTTTGGACCGGGTCGGCACCAACGTGCAAATGTAAGTATGATAGTGCGACCTACAGCCAAAAAAAAAAAAAAATCCGAAGCATCTGATAAATTATCGTACATCACGATTTACCGACGGTTAATTTTTATGATATAATATACACATATTTAGATGTCGATTGCGGGCCATTGAACGGTATAGACAACGGCACTATCACACTGCTAGACAACGGCACAACGACGTTCAAATCGACTGCCAAATACACTTGCAACCAGAATTACAGTCTGTCGAATGGCGACGCCAAGAGGACGTGCACCGAAGACGGAAAATGGAGCGGACGCACTCCGCAATGTCTATGTACGTATATAATTATATTATACAGGGTGGGCGACGCCGCAAGGCTGTACATTACCGTATTATAATAGGGCTGTAGTGAATTTAAGTTATTTACAAAACGCAGTTTTATTTTTATCAAGTAACAACTTTTTTTCCAACCAAATTATTTAATTATTAAGAAATGTATTATTGTAAGTTGTCTGCATGACGTATGAATGTAGTTGGGACTACGCAGGTTTTTAAAAAAGAGTTAAAAATAATATTGGGATATCTATGCACACGATTTAAGTTAATTAAATTTGAACTATTGCCTGCAGTCGACTGGTGCGGAGACCCGCCAGAAGTGCAAGGAGCTGCCGTCACCGCTACAGGTCGCAAAGCCGGATCCGTTGCCGTTTATTCATGTCATCAGGGATTCGTGGCCGTCGGCGGACAACAGGTCAGTGTAATGGCTGTCGTGGTACCTATATGCTGTATCGTTTTTACAGTGATTTTATGGTATGTTTATTATTATTTATTTATCTATGAAGGAGCTGAAATGCGGACTCGGGGGTGAATGGTCAGGAAAACCGTTGGTGTGCCGGTTTGTGGACTGCGGACCGCCGCAAATCATCGAAAACGGACAGGCTTCGCTGGTAAACGGTTCGACAACGCATGGTAGCATCGTCGAGTACACCTGCGAACAAGACTACTGGCTCCAGCCTCACACCAGCCGTCGACAGATATGTACCAAAGAAGCGAAATGGTCCGCTGACCCACCCACGTGCCAACGTGAGTATACAACAGATTATACAATAATAATAATAATAAAAATAATAATTGACCGCTCGAGTAGTTTTTATGTTATAAAAAAAAATCATTAATATTTTGCGGTATTATTTGGACCGACAGTGATCACGTGCCAGGAGCCCGAAGTGCCTGCCGGAGGTTACGTGGTCGGCTACGACTTCAATATCCACTCGAGCATTGAATACCACTGCGACCCCGGTCACAAATTGATTGGCACGACCACGTTGCAGTGCAACAACAACGGCGAATGGAGTACGACACCACCAGAATGTCAATGTGAGTTTAAACGAACAATAATTCATATATGTATAATATCCCTATACACGCAAAATCTCGTCCTTATTGACAACAGCGAGTTTCGAATAATATGACAAATGATTATGGGGTAGTGCAGGTCAAGGTTTGAATGGTTTTTAACCGATGGTTACCAATAACCAATATACGGTGGTGTTCATTAACCGATGATCACATTATGCTTAATTCACTGTAGGTACCTACTTATTTTATAGGCACACATTTTATCCGTGTCACGCATTAAAGTCTTATAAGCTCGCTTATAGGTATATACGTTAGAATAATTATGATAAAATATATTGTCTTTGTGCGCAGACATTGATTGTGGTAAACTCACGCCGCCAGTTTACGGTACGTTACACTATTCCAACGACTCCACACACCTCGACAGTGAGGTCAAATATAGTTGCAGTAATAACTACAGATTGACCGGAACAGCGATACGACGTTGTCTAGAAAATCAAGCGTGGAGTGGGACCGCACCGAAATGCGAAGGTAACAGACACACTATGTATAATAATAATTATTATTTTGTCGAAATATAATCGAGGGGGAACAGGAACTACGGCGATCGAAACGACGAGGCGAGATTTGTTTGGAATTTATTTTTTGTTTTTTTTTTTTTTTTTTTTTTTTAAAGAAATAAGATGCCCGGAACCAATTTTACCAGAACACAGTGTATTATCGGTGACGGGTAACGATCGTTTATACGGACGAACTTTGATAAGGACTTCGTCTGATACTGTTTCAACGTCTACGTACAAAATTGGCGCTCTGGTCAAATATCGCTGCGAACGAGGATACAAAGTCGTCGGCGAACCGATCAGCAATTGTGACGACACCGGTTCGTGGACAGGCGTAATGCCGCAATGCGTTTGTGAGTCTTAAATATTATTAGGTTCTATAAGTAACTCAGTATATTATAAACATTTTAAATTCAATTTTTAGACGTCGACTGCGGAACTCCCGAGAGTATCGACAACGGAAAATTCAATTTAGTATCCAACGTTACATATTACGGTTCGGCGGTGTTGTATGAGTGTGAAGATCATTTCCAACTCGACGGACACGGAAGGAGACTGTGTCTTGAAAACGGTACGTGGAGTTCGGAAACGCCAAAATGTCAAGGTAAGACATAAATTATAATAATACATATCATAATCAAATCCAAAAAAAACAAAATTAAACTAACGTATTTGTTTGTTGTAGAAATAAATTGCGACGATCTCAAGAGTGAAAACGGTCTCTTGGTCAGGGTGGCGTCGAGAACAGTCGGAGGGATAGTGGAATACACGTGTCCACGAGGATATTTCACGATCGACAACACAACGAGACATTGTTTGCCAAAAGGATCGTGGAGCGGGAGACCACCGACATGTCAAAGTAAATAAACATCATTCATCATAATAGTAACAACGAGCTATTCCCTAATAATCATGATATTTTTTTTTTAAATTTAAGTGGTCGATTGTAAGCACCCGGGTCCAATTGAAAACGGTAGAGTCATAATAATGAACGACACCACGACATACAACAGCGCGGCAGAATACCACTGTGTACCACATTTCCAAAGAATAGGTCCTTACATGAGAAAATGTTTGGACGATGGTCAGTGGTCAGGAGAACAACCATATTGTCAATGTAAGCTGACAATAACCGTATTATACACTAACTATAGAAAAGTAATAATTATAATAAAATAATAATTTTTTTGTTTAGCTATAAGTGCAGCAATAAGTGACACCAGAACCTTAGGTTTAGCTGTTACTGTTGGAGGTGGCATTGTTTTATTCCTAGTCATACTTCTTGCCTTAATTTATTTGAGACTGTGAGTATTTTTAAAATTAAAAAATTAAAAAATGTATCATCCAAAACAAAAATATTGTGTTTTATTAGAAAACGGCCAACTCCAGTAAAAAATACGGAAAACGTAGAAGGAGCAGTACGCAAAGAAGAACAGAATACGGCAGTCATGTCATACGCTTCATTAAGTGACGTCCAGAATCATATCTATGATTCGGTAACAGACTACACATATGATGAACCAAACAGCTACTATGAGCCATCACCGGTCTCTAAAGCAAAATCGGATCACTCCGGGGCCACCGTAACAATTAACGGTGTAGCTATTCGATAATGTTCCAAATTAATGGTTTAAGATAGTTGTAATATTTTATATCATTGTAAATATATATTCTTATTTAATGTACAAAGTTAGTAATACTATTTAAGTGGCAAAGTATGTATAACACATTTTAAAGAATGGAGAATAAAAGAACTCAGGTAATTTGTGTACCTATGCAAAAGTTTAAGTTGATCGAATATAATATGAATAAATTTAAATTATATTGTTTATAAAAATATGTTATTATTATTTAATTTAAAAAAAAAGTGAGCTGTGAGTTATGTTAAATAAGTCATAATTAATGTAAGTGTTTGAAGTATTTTTTGTAGTCTTGTGATCAATTTTTGATTGGTTCAAATTTAAATTATAACTACTTGTTTTATTTGTGTATCATAATTATGGTTAATGGAATAAAATAAAACTTAAATATTTTGTCAGAAATATGTAACAATGAATGGTAGGCATCTATAACATAATATATATAAATTGCTTAATATACCTACCATATTGAATATTTTAATGTACTATAAACAAAATGAAAGGAATTATATAGTCAAATTAAGTTAATTAAGGTTATTAATGAGTTAATGCAAAAAAGTAAATGTTTTTATTTATTCTAAATTATAGAACAGATTTTTCAGAATAGAAGAACTAGTATAAAACTATAAAATAGTCTAAAAAGGGAGGAGGAACATAGCATAGTTTATTTTATAATGTCATAAATTTATCAAACAACATATTATTTTGGGATCAAGAAGAGATACTATTAGCATAGCCAAAAGAAAAGTGCATGTTATGTATATAAAAACAGAGATAATAGAGTTTAAGAACTATAATAAAAGATTGTTGCTGAATATAACATACAAAATAATATTTCTGGTAGATTAAACTTAAACTTTCTACTAAACTGACTTTGCCTGGTAGGATTTAATTATAATTATGTATGATGTACTGATTAAAGGGAATTGGTAAAATGTCACAACTTTTCAGAAAATAAAACCCAAGAAGAGTGGACCACATTTAGTTAGATGATCATAAATTAAAAGCAAATCAATAAAAGTACGGATTAACTATATACATGCATAGATAATATGCATAATTAACATAACATAATGAAGCATAGATACAACTTATTATATGTTTATATTAAACTTATGCCGAATAAATAAAATAACATAAACAGTGTAATTAATTTTTTTTTTAGTGAACAGTAGGTAAAAAAGTAACATTTGATACACCTTTTTAAAGTTTAAATATCTACTTATGAATGAAATAAACTTTCATTAACGTCCAATGTTGATCCAAAATGTTATTCTATAGGTAAGGTAAATGTTTATTATTTATTAATTTTATTGCTCTAATGCTTTATTTTTTAAACAAAACTATGGTATAAGGTTTAACCTATCCAAATTTTTAATATTGAACATTCATCATTTAAATTATTCTGAGAAAATAAAAATGGTCGATTGTGAGTCCATATTCAGAGCATTTAGTTGGTGAATATAGTGTTATATTAGGCTCAAGGACTTTCAATAGTTTATTTCCTTTATTACAGACCATTCTATATCATATAGAAAAATTAATAAACCTATTAAAACCATATATTATGCATTTGTTTAATGTATGTTTAGCTAACCCAGATCTTATTTAAAATAAATCAAAGCTTCAGAAATTTAAAACTTTTAAATCCTGGATAATATTAGTTAAGTAACAAGTTAAATTATAATTTTTTATTACATACGTAATAACTTTATCTTCTTAGTTTAAAACAAAATCCACTTCAATCAATAAGAATATTGATGTTTCTATTTAAACTTAGGACTAGTTACTTATCTATTTAAACTTAGGACTTAGGTTACTTATCTATTTAAATAATGGGAGTGGGAAATCATGAGATTTAACAACTAAGAAGAGTCTGTTGTAATGTAAACATACTAGTATATAGGTTAAATAAACAAGTATAAGATACCTACTCATAATGTACAATATTTAATATTTGTTAAGAACACACAACATTACATTACATTCACTTTTAACTCTGCTTAAAGTGAAGTGAATTTGTAATGTATACTCTCGTGTATCATACTCCTCTTAAAATAATTAAGTCATACTAAGCAAATAAACTAATACACATTAATAGAAACAATAAATTATGAAACAAAAATATAAATTAAATATATCAATACAATATTTACATAAAATTTCCTAATACCTACCTCCTAGTAGGTACCTAGATCAGAATTTATTATAATATTGTATAGATATAAATAATAAATATTTTATACATAATATATTATTTGAGATGTGTGTTTCATACTTTGATTAATACCTATAATAAATTAATATAATCAGATTCATAATTTTCTCTTTTGGTAAGGAAGGGATTTTAGAAGGCAAAGCCCCAATTTGATGATTTGTAAAGCATCTTGTTCGTGTAAGTAAAATTATCTGGTCATCTGGAGTATAAAATAGGTATGAGAGGATAGTATGATTCACTAGAATACCAGAATGATGAGTTTACATCAAGTCTCAAATGAAAATAACCACATTTTAATCTATTTTTAGAATTTAACACTTGTGTATAAGCAACAATCTAGCCAGTGCATCCTAAAATTATTTGAAATCTGATGGCTAATATTATGCAGCTACATAAAAAAAGTTTAATGTTCACCGATTTTTTATATAAGTAGGTATATATCTAATTATTATTGAATAAGGAATTGTAGACTTTTCATAAATTTCTTAGTGTAGAGTATAAAGCTCCAGTGTTGTATAAGGAACCTTTAAAAAAAAAAAGATATTTTGAATTTTGTTTAAGACAAGTCAGGTATTCTAAGGGAATATATGACATGTAGAAAGCAGAATATTGAGAAAAAATAACAAGGCCTACAAGTGTGTAAATGTGTAATAAATTAATAAATAACAAAACTAGTTTAAACTAAAAGATGTTTAAAATATTTAATCACCTTAAAGTTGACTATGATGTACAAAAATACCCAGAGAAATATTTATTACCTAATATATTAATATAAATAATTGTTCATCTTAATAACTACATATTGGAGTTTAGAATTTATTTAATTTTTTTTTTTTAAAGGAAATAACCATGTACATCATAGTTTTTTCTATGTAAATAGTAGTTCTAAATACATTTTTTTTTATAAGAAATACCTTAATGGGCTTAATGTTTAGTTTTTTTTTTAATGTAAGATGTTTGGGTAGCAGCGTCATGTGTTATCTATCAAATACTATTTATCGTTGTATGTCATCTATACAATGGAATGTTTTAGCCGTTTTAGGCTAACATTGGTATAAAATGGTACAGTGTCACTAATTTGATAGAAAGGTTGCTTAAAGAAGAATAGTGGCATTCCATAATACAAAGAATATATTCAAAAAATGTATTGACAACAATGAAAAATACTTTTAAACCCCGTTTTAAACTTAAATTGAGAACATTAAGAGACAATGTTCATTCCTCCATGAACTGCTATGGTTTAAAACAAATAAGATTTTTCTATTACATCTATTATAATATTATTATATTTAATTATAACAATACTATTTGCATTTACACATAGATAGCATACGACACCACTACCATTTATTATTGTAACTATAACTTAGTTTTTCTATTTGCCTTTACGGTTATTCATTAGCAACTAATCTATGAAATAGTAATAAAATATTTATTTTTTAAATTTTAAATCATAAATTTCATAAAACTAAAAAAGTATAGGTACCTAAACATTTTCATTTAGAACCTGTTCTTAAATAATATATTGGATTGAATGAGCTAAAATTTTAGTCCAGTACACGAAACATTATGGTGCCTAGGTTAAGAATAAGAATATTTCAGGACAGCGGGAGTCCACACAGCAGTAGCAATTTTTGACGACGGGAGGGTCAAGGTCAATGTTACACTATATAATAGCACCACGTTATTTGGACTCCACGACGCCAAAAAATCAATAGTGCCGGGCTCCAGAAACAACGGTCTCGGTTTCGCTGTGCGAGACCGTGAGGGGGAGGACGGGGGCTGCGGCACGAGTAGACCCGGCGGCGTTGGAGCCGAACGAGATATTAAGTGTCTAAACATGACCATATAAAGTATCATTTGAACTCGGTCGAACTTTCACGATGCTATTTCCATGTATGGTCAAATACGTGTTCAGCGTTTCGTACCGGCATAGATAGGCGGAGGACGAGATACATTATTTTATAAGCACGAGTTCGTTTCCCCGCCCACGCGACGTTTAATATTCACCAATAGATTTACACGGGTTGCGAATTTTCACTTACCGTTATCATGGCTAAAATCCACGAGCGGTCTTCGACGTACAAATCCAAACACGCGCCAAACTATTAGAGTTGTGATGGTCGCGACTGAAAGAATCGAAATGAACGAGTCTGTCGACTGTCGAGTGACCGGATCGCGACCGAATGATGTACTTAAAATATTCGGTCAAATCAAATAACGATCTTTTGATCTTTAAGTCTTATGGAGGTTTTTAATGAAACTTCTCTTTCGGTCCTGATACGACTATTCGGACTATTGAATATTAAAGTAAATAACTAAATACCAGTCACCAGGGGAAGAGAATATCGGCAAAACACACGGAAAACTAGAAAAAAAAATTAATTCTCTAATCAGTGTGTCCACATTAGGAGTGAAATCGCCCGGTAGTGTAGTCGGCCACGGTCGGCCCAGATCGTTCTCCTCCGCGCACGATAACGACGTTGTCGCGTCCTGTTATCGCATCGTCACCGATGTGAGTGCATAAAAAAACAATAATATCATCATCTATAGCGAGAAATCAACCACCGCCCGCCCGCCTTTCATTACCGTGACTCAACATCTCAACACCGCCGCCGCGATCATTCGCTAGCACCACGGCCATCGCTCGACGGACTCATTCGCATTCCGTACGTCAAACGCTCGCTACTATACTACGACGTGGCCCCCGCCGACTGAACGCCCAACGAAAACCATTTTTTTCCTTCAACCCGTTTCTTTTTAGACTTCAAAATTGTGAGTATGCCGCGCGAAAACATCTTAAACCAATGTGTGATAACTACCCACGTCACGATACTAATTACGTTTTTTAATTTTTTATTGTTGGCCTACATAAATGTTAAATAACCATCATTTGACGAATGTTTTATCGTTCATCGTTTCCAACGATTTCTCTTCAACGACTTTGTTCTACGCCACTTCTAAGACGACATGTCTCATATGTGTCTAACAACAAAACAATTCGAGCACATTTCGTCCTTGAAATTTTCGCTTACAACATTCTTAATTCTTTATGAATCATAATGTTAAAGAAAAAATTGTCAACCATACGTTCTCGACAATTAGTAACAATGTTGACATTTATGTTATTTTTTTATCATCGTTTAGTTACATTTCATTTTACTGATTGTTAATAGATATATAGTCAAAAAGGTTTTTTGTTTTTTTTTTGATAACATTGTTAATGTTTTTAATCAAAGATATTTCAAATGTATCAATAATTTAATAATAATAGAATAGATGTATTATAAATTAAAACAATATTACCTATCTTGCATAAATATTAATGCTTTTCTGAACATTTTACTATAATATTATTCCTGATATTGTTCTTTGTTTTTATTAAATATTTCATATCTAGCTATAAAAATTATATAAAAAAAAAATGTAATAACAAGAACAAAACATTTTTTCGAAGTTCACTTAGATCTCTTTAAAGTATTCAATGTTATTCTACCCTATTTTTAAATGATTTAACATTTTCTGTTTTCTTTGAGTAAATTGATCTTAAAAGACCTATATAGATATTAATTTTAATTTGATTTTATTAAAATTCTTTAGTTTCTAACTGGATACAAAGGAATTATGTACTCAATAAAATATAACTCTAGGGCACCTAAATTCTTTTTTTGTACTCTAAAATATTCACGCAAAACTGCATATTGATATTTTTCAATTAAAACAATACATTTATTATTATTACAATCAATATTGTTTATTGGCCTAGATTGGGAAACATAATTTATCATAAAAAAATTGTCATAGTAGAGTTTTCATAATATTAAATTGTTTAAATAGGTATGTTACAGTTTAATACACACACAATCTTTTAAATAGTATTTTAATAGTTAATGAATATTTAAAAACTACTATCTTACTGGCATCAGATCATATATGGTTGGGAGTTGTACCTATCAATTTTAGTTTATCATCTAAATAGATGGTACTTATTTTATATTTATGGTAGATTATGTAATTTTTTGAACTTAAGAAACAATGATCAAATTTCTAAAAGCTATTTCTTTAGACTGTGAAGTGTGTGCGGTAGGATTAAATTGTATATTATCATGAATTATGATCATTAAAGAGGTCAAAATTGTTGCTATTTAGTCATGACCATAAATGGAATAAACAAAAGTTGTATTATAAAAATAAGTAGTATACATTTATTGCATTATATTTTTTAATAACCTTACATAATAACTAATAAGTACCTATAAGAATGTCAATGAATCATTCATATTTTTATCAGAAATACCTAGGTACCTATTTATGACTCATTTGTTTAGAAATCAATAATTTTGAGGAAAATTTTAAGAATAATGCAATGCAATGATCATAATAATATGTATTATAAATTAATAAATATATTAAATTAATTATTAATTTAGGATGCAAAATGTTTTAAATTGTAATATTGTGTAAAATTAAATTATTGTTTGCTTACACTAGGACTTAAATATTCATGATTTAGTATTAATATAAAGATTTATCATTATTTTAGAGCGAATCAAGCATGTCACGGAAAACGGCAGTGAGGAGGGCAACCACAAAAAAACGAGCGCAGCGCGCTACGTCAAATGTGTTTGCCATGTTTGGGCAAGCACAAATACAAGAGTTTAAAGAAGCATTTAATTTGATAGATCAAAATCGGGATGGATTTATCGATAAAGAAGATTTGCATGATATGCTAGCTTCTTTAGGTAAATTTATTAGTGATGAGATTCTAATCATTAAACAGAATTCAAATTATAATATGAATGTCAAAACGTTTAGGCAAAGATCCAACTGATGATTATTTGGAAGGTATGATGAATGATGCGCCTGGTCCTATTAATTTCACTATGTTTTTGACATTATTTGGAGAAAGACTTCAAGGTACAGATCCTGAAGATGTAATAAAAAACGCCTTTGGTTGTTTTGACGAAAACAATGAAGGCGTAATCAATGAAGAACGTCTGAGAGAGCTTTTAGTTACTATGGGAGATAGGTTCACAGATGAAGACGTATGTATTATTTATAATTGCAGCTTGTAGCAAAGTTATTAATAAATATATTACTCCTGATTAAAATTTTTTACTGCATTTCCCATATTCAAAAACAAATACTTATAACTAAGGGACTAGTAATATAGATATCTAAAAAATTATTGCTTGACTGAGTAGTCTTATTCTTTTTTCTCTATTCTTGCTTTTATCTGCATTTATTTATAATGTTTATAGCTTATAGCTTTTTACATCACAGTTATTTAATATCGTAATTGGTGCGAGTGTTTTCTGACCCTGCTGTTCCACCGCAGTGCAGGCACGCATTCAGCCAAATACAAGCAGTTTTGTTTTACCATGTATTCAATATCGTCTAGAACACATATACTGCTTATTTTTGTTGATCATAAGAATCATTGAATAAAAATGGATTATTTACAAACTTAGATGAATGTTTAAGACTGTAAACTGTAAAGTAATTTGAACGATTTTATTGAATAGTTTAAAACCAAAATTTCATATAATATATATCTTAATCTTGGTTTTTTGTTTATTCATGCTCGATTTATATTAACTTTTTCTATTATCTATTAGATTTTAATACTACACTCAACTGTTTTTTAATATTGGTCAAAAATCCTAAAATAATTTTCATTAGAAACAAGTTTTTCATCTCATTTTTGAATGGTATAATGTAGATATAATATGCTTAAAAATTATTATTTGTGTGTGACAGGCTAAGACTATAGCTGTTAGTGAACAGGTTCAAAAAATCTTAAAGTATGTTTATAGATTAATAGATCTTATTTTTTAGGTCGATGAAATGTATCGGGAAGCTCCTATTTCCAAAGGTATGTTCAACTATATAGAATTCACACGTATTTTGAAGCACGGTGCAAAAGAGAAGGATGAAGTTTAATGTTATTTTTATATAAAGTAAAATATTTTATTATAAAAATTTACTCAACATAACATTAACGTTAATATATTTATTTATATATCAAAATTGTATTATTAAATAATAATTCAAATTAAATAATGGGTGAAATAATTATTTATTAAGTTTATTTATATAACCTTTTTAAGTTTTATATTTTATTAATTCATAAACATAAAACATTCATAAATATTACTTTTATATTATACAATTTTTTTTTGTTACTCATTCTTACAATATTTTTAATATTATCTTTTTTATTATTATTTAGAACTATTTTTTTTATATTTATTTTTTTACCTAACCTGTCCAATGATAAAGTATCCTTTTATTTAGATATAAATTAAAACTTCACTAACTACAACATATCTCTATCATATATTAATATTATTTATTTCATGCTTAATGTTAAGTAATAGTTCCTTTAGTTCAAGGTTTTACATGAAATATTATAAGTTCAACAATTCCATACAAAAATTAAAACAATAATCTTATAGATTTTTCTTTGATTTTAAACAATTCAACTATGACTAAGCTGTGAGTGTGTTGTGTTACACAACTTGTGTATAACATACTAACTGAAATATTTAAACTTCAAATTTATAAACTACAATACATTATAATAATACACATGTTTGTCTTAACTTCTTAAGTAAGTCTTTATTCTTACACATAATGATATTATTTATGTTGATTAAATGGAACTACATGCATTTAGAATTAATTTCCCTGATGTTGCATTAAGTTAAAGAAAATTGCATTTTTTCTTGGTACCATAAAGTAAGTCTTTTAATTTCATATATCATATATCTATCTATTGTAAAAATATTATAATGAATAAACTAAGGATTGTCATTAAAATAGAAATCAATTTGAACATACAAAAAAAAATTATTATTTTATTCAATTGGAATATGATATGAATGCATTTGTCCATTTACTCACACACAGGTACCCAATCTCAAAATTTAAATTACAATAATTATTAGCATTAAAATATTTAAGTGCTCTCACAATTTACGAAATATTACAAGATATTATGCAAAACCAACTAAAATATTTTCTTACTCCTGAAATATTGGTGTATTATCAAACACATTTGCCCCTAAGATATTTTATTGAATAAATTGTCCATATTTTTTGATCTTATAAATATACATGCGCTTAGTATTGCCATGATAATATGTAAAACTGGACAGTAGTTGCAAACAATATATTTTTCAAACAAAATAATTAATTTACTATATATACCTCAAATAAAAATATAAACAATTTTACTTATATTAACATTATTGTTATTTATAACCTGTAAATTTTTTTTATGAAATCTTAAAAATTAAAATATTTGTTAGATTTTGTTACATAACTACCCACTAAATAATGTTGATGTATAAGGTTTGCATGAATAACATTTTGAGGAAATTGTATTTTAATATATTTGATAATAACAATTTATCTACTTCTTTGGATAATAATTTTTGATGCACCGATTGATCACTGAAATTTTTTGGTGTTCTATAACCATAAATAGTGAGTGTTATATTATATTGTATTTCTAGCATTTGACATTAATTGTTTTTAAGGATTTCAATATAGGCAATTTTCAAAACAGTTAAAACGAGCGTTCAAACCTTTAGCGGTAGATAGCGCAACGATTATCGTCCTGACGAGTGATTAAATTACATATCTTATGGACAGGTAAGCTTACAGTTATATCATATAATATATTTAGTGTCCTTAGAAAATTCTTTAAAAAAAGAATTGGTTTACATTCACGTTCATCTTGTTAAGTAGGAACTAAGTTCCTTTTCTCATTCATCAATAATTCTAAAATTGTTTTACCTAATATAATTTTCTAGATAATAATAGGCCTAAATTAGACACCACCTTTGCTTGGGTTTTATTTGATTAATTTTAATTTGTTTTCTAAAAATGTCTATAAAAAGAATTCATCTGATCAAAGGATTAAAAATGTTATACAAGGTTCTTCATAAGTTTTTGTTATAGCTATTTAAAAATATTAACGATACATTGACATGAATATTTTTTATAAGCATTTAAATTTTAGAGATCAAATTTTGTAAATTAGTAAGATTTAGGATTGACAATTTGGCAAAAAGTCTTACAAGTATATCATACTTTTACCAAAAAAATACTGATCATTTTAGGAAAATTGTATACAGATAAAATGTTTTTGAAAAAATAGATTCAACCTGCAGGGCTGCATAAGTATATATTATTTGTCATTGTCTAATCCTTGCTTACCTGTTGATGACATTTGAAACGAACTACTAGCTTTACGAAACAAAAGCGACAATTTATCAAAATTATTCGATATAAGTATAAATATAAAATAAAAATCATGAAAATATTTTTTATTTTATTTGTTAATTAAAGCCTCAACAACTAAGATTATTTGCTTACGTTATTTACAATATAAATATAGCATTATAATAATATATGATATTTAGAAATATTACAACGTATATTTATAAATATAAATATTTAAAATATAATATAATAATATAATATTTTAATATAAAATTATAATATAATTATATAATTATAATATAATATATTATATATATATATATATATAATATACTATATATATATATATATATAAATAATATATAAATATATATATTATATGTTATATATATATATATATATATATATTATATTATTATTATTATATTATTTATATTATTTATATTTATATGATATATTATAATATAATAATATAATATTTAAAATATTAATATTTATAAATATTACAACAGATTTCAGGCACGTAACTAGACATTTTTCTATAAGGGGGCCAATATTTTTTGGCCCCTTTCTGTTTTTTGTACCCAATACCTCTCCTCTCCTTATCAGACAATATCTATAAAAAGTAATACTATATTTCACAATGTATTGTTTTTATTAGTTAAGCATTATATTTTTGTTATTTATTAATATAGGTATACAATATTATACATCTTAAAAAACTATATCAGGAAAAGTCATCTATTTATATGGTTTGCTGCTTAGTGCTAAGTCTCTAACTCGATATATAATAATATTATATTGGGATATATCATTTAGTTAGGCATGTTTATTTTATTATACGATTACCGTATTGGTCCACTATTATATATAGTTTTGTCTATAGTTGTGTTTATCAAATGTGCGTTCGATATACCCGTATTTGGCATTCCTAGATTTCAATTTATCAATAGACATCTTATTGTCTATCTTGTATTATTGACGAATATTTATAAAATTTCGGAATTTAATTTTTGTTATACGATCATTACTATATTATGGAGTACCATATTATAATATATAATTAGGATTTAACCGGCTTGGGACAATTATATTACATACTATAATATTTAAAAATAAAAATCAAGGGGGCCAGTCCGGGGCCATTGACATTTCTTAGGGGGCCAGGCCCCCTAAGGCCCCCCCCTTGGCGACGTGCCTGACAGATTTGTTTAAATATGTGTACAAAAAGGTAGAGAGAGAACATCCGCTGTCAATTTATATTATATATATATATATATATGTGTGTGTGTGTCAGTGTAGTAAAAATATTTTAATTTTTTGCGTGTCTTAAAATTTTATCTCGGGAACACGGCAGTGGCTAATTTGGTGAGGAGGGGTGACGTGGTGATTACCCCTACTTAGGACTTTTTTTGTTGCTTTAATTATAGCGCCGTATGATAAAATGAATATGAAATTCATAAGTCATAACTATAACTTAAAACTTATAAATAAATGATAAAGAAAAAGGTATTTTTTTTAAATATGAAAATCGGTAATGTGTATTCAGTTACGTCTTTGTAAGTATATCAATCTATGATACCAATTCGCCTCCTCTTCAAATGATCTTCAGATCCGCTACTGGAACACGGGCCATGGATTTACTATCCCTGGCGTAGAATATTAAAACTATTGCTCGACTTAGAACACGATGGGTTTCATTTTTTTCGTTGACAATTAATAATATAAAATATATTATTGTTTAGAATAGCCTTGTACCTACCTAAGTTTTTCAAAGTTATTATTTATCATTATCAAGAAAATACAAAGTAAAAGTATTGGAAAAATAATTAATACTTCAACTAGTTCAACTTACTATAATTACACTTGTTGACTTACAGTCATGGTACTTACAGTGCATAACATGTACTTAACATATAGGTAAGTCTGCATATATATTTGTGCTGTATACATCGACGATATTTGCTTTTTCATTTGACAAATTAGCAAGATTGTGTAATAAAATTAATAATAGTTAGTGTTTATTCAACAGCTATATTTTCATAAAGTGTATACTTTAACCAATTTAAATAATCGATTCTCATAGTGTATAAGCTGTGTGAAAAATGTCACGGTCACACAAATTCGTATTCCTTAAGCCCGACGTTATATTATTACTTGTGGAATCCGCATAAATATTTAGTATTATTATTATTTTATTGTTGTATATAATTAGTACATTATACATAATTAAAGATGTTGTTTCGTAATATTTATGTTTACATTAAATAATATTATATTATATTAAACATTTATAATGTATGCGCTGTAGTCGTCTGCAGATATATTAAAAACGATTTTTGTGATTCAATATTCATCCAACGGAAATTTAATTGTTTTTTTATGTGGTATATATAGGTAAAAACTGAAAAATAATCGTACGTAGTAAGACGCTATATGTACTTGGAATCAAATTTCGAAAAAATGAAGTAGGTACCCTATAAATAATAATATATTATATACATTATATATTATATTAATAAATATTATTATTATTACACTGTGTATTAGTAGCGTAATTATTTACACAGAATAAAAATATAATATTATTTATTTTGTGGTATAACTGCAGGTATATAAGGTACTATTCTTTTATAAGCATTTTTAAAATATTATAATATTAGTTACCGTAAACCTTAAGCAACACCAATGTTGATAAACTCTTAATAAAATTAAGTGTGAATGTATGTTGTGTGATAGTGTAAATTTAATAGTGGTATAATTCAACATTTTATTAAATTATTAAATTACCTAAGTATTAGATTAATGAATTAAAAATTAAAATACAGTCGAACGCCTTTATTTCTTTTTTTCAATATAAACAGTTAAAGAAAATAATTAAAAAAAACAGCTTGTTAAAATGTCTTGCAGGTGATATAAACAAAAAGGAAAATTCAAAATTGACTTCATAATATTATAATTTATGAAAAATACATTTAATTAGATTTAATTGTTTACTTTATTGTTTTTGAAAACCATTGTTATACCATTTATTTTATTTTGTTTATAATAATAAATTAATATAATACTATATGATCTATGAAATTTATTTAATGGTCAAGAGGTCAATTCAATGGTCAAGTATGATAGTATACACCAGGGATGGGCAACTGGCGGCCCGCGTACCTTTTTTATCTGGCCCGCGCTACAGAAATAGAAGTGGATTTTACTAAATTGTCTATTGAAAAACCTCATCCTCAAGTATCACATTAAATAATAATTGTAAATATAAATAAATAAAAATAAAAAATAAAATTTTAATTTTTTTTTGCTTTCTCCTGCGGCCCGCTAGATTTTAAAGTATTTAAAAGTGGCCCGCTAGTTACTTTGAGTTGCCCATCCCTGGTATACACTTATATCCCAACTTCATGACTGATTCCAAATTACGCCACTGCTCATTTATGACAATAATCGACGTAATACATGATTAAGTGTAGTCCAAATGCTGTTTAGTGTGTAGGTATTTCTATGTATAATTTGTAGTATGTGTGTCGATTGTGTCATAAATTAATGTATTATATGTATTTTTGTTACAGCCATCGAGTATGATGAATGATTTCACTAAAGTTAATTTCTCTCGAAGTCTCGAAGTTGGATGGCTGATATGTGTACTCGTGTTAATCAGGAAAGAGTAAGTAAGTATAGGTTAGGTTTAGTGATTTCTGCTGTTGTATAGCCTTCTGCTATAACATTAAGTTGGTCTGAACCAGCAATGATGCTTGTCGCTTGAAAACTCTGCTTATTGTTTATCGGTTTATCGCACTCGTAAACACCGACGATGATGTTCCCCATAAAAATATAAATCGGAGAAATTCAAAATATTAATGCGCAGGACAATACTAACGATCGCACCGAGTCGCTTAACTAGTCGGTACCTATTCAACTGTTTTTTTTTTATATTTTATCCATCATCGTAATTCCTTTAATATATATATATATATATATATATATTGGCAATGAAACCAGAAACTGATTATAATTGATATAAATTAGCCATTAGAGACATAATACATAATAGTGTAATACATTTGTAATGATGTGTAATGTACATGCGAGCGTGTATAGTAATTATTATGACCTATAATAGTATCAGTTATACAATTACAATAACATTTTGTACCAATCGTGAATCGATATATATTCTAACGTATTTATGATAAGTGATAACAAAAATTAATTTTTCCCACTTAGCTAAATACCACTCCTACGATATAGGTAGATACAGTTAATAATAATAAATAATAATCTATCTTGTCATCAAAATTATATGATAATACGTTTTCACTGCAACTCGATCCTATCGAAAATTTAATTTTTATATCCGCGTTCACGCAGAACGAAATATACCTAAGTGAAAATTTGTGTGGCAATTTCGCGTTTTACATATCAAGACGTGTAAAGTTGACTATCTTAATATACTGCATTAATTGCGTCTACGTGAGACGCTAATTATTTTATTAGTATGGGTGGGTAGGTATGATATTTATATATATATATATATCATGTGCAGCAATTACTAATAATAATAATTGTGCTTAAAAATTTGTAATTTGTTACTTCTACACCAAAACTGATGTTTTGTAATGAATAATGTGAATTATATAAGACATAATGAAACATTAATTTTACTTTGTAGTTTCTACATACCGCACGACGAGATAGAGCCGCACTGCTACAAGAACCGGCAGCGGAAAACAATTTCGTTTTGGACAGGTTTCCATAGCATTTGGTCAGACAACCGAATGCTTGCCGTGCGGCATCATGAAAACAATAATAATACTAATAAACAATGAGCAATGAAACACAATTACATTGGCATCGTCGTATTGGATACAGTCGTGGCTGCCGTCTGCCAGCTGTCGAAGCGAATCTGTAAGCGTTGGTTGTTTTTACTCCAATGTGCAATCACATTAATTTTATTTGAAGAAATCCCATGCCCTCTCAGCAGTATATGTATATACAGTATAGCATATAAATTATAATTATATTTTACAAGTTAACTCAAACTATCCACGCACACACGATAAATATTATTATTGTGTATATATGTATATGTGTACTGCAGAAGGTAGCAGGTAATCGCAAAATATATATGTATTGTATAGTCAAATGGGAAATTACTCGAAAATTTCACTTTGTCTTTGCCCGTTATTCGACACAATACACACACTCTCACATACATATGACGCATTTACGTATGCATTTATGGGTGGTACATTTCGGGTTTGGGCGTAAACTCATAATACAACACTTGATACTATAACTTAATATTATTATGTAATAATAAACAGTACCTATGGTAAATTGTAGTATTATAATATTCACAGGCGTCATATTATCATATATAATAATATTGCTGCCGTAAATTTCAGCGCGCACACCTAGATAGAGCGATAGACATCATAAGACGTATATATAGATACTATTAACGTGTATTAGGTTATAGGTAGATATAGCCTGACCGAGTTTGTCTTTTTGCATCATCCAAGTGCCGAGTCTTAAACCATATACGTCTGTTATTAAGTGAGTATATACTATATACTATGTATAGATAGCTGAAGTTACCGCGGTATACTCGAATACAATATAATATAATATGTATAATAAAATCAGAAGTCAGCCGAAAGCCAAGAAAGACCATAATATAAATTTTCTCTTTCCGTACCTATACGCTAACATATAATATTATAGTATATTATTATCTATAGAGCTATCATCGCACTATAGCGATGACAATGACATAATGGCGAGTTAGACCACCTCAACAACAATCATAAATAACAAAATATGTCGAATGCACATTGTACAAGGCGATTTCTTTGGCGCGTTTCTAAGGCGCATTAGGGCATTCGTTTCCTCGATCGATTCTTCTTCTTTATATCTATATTGTCACTAACATAATACCATGTAAAAAAAATTTAGTTATAGTAAATACTAAATAGTTGCGATGGATAATTTTTAGGTATCGTTAACGATTCAGTTGTGTCAAACAATGTGTTTAGGTGAGAGTACTAAAATTAATTAATATTGGTATTAATTAAATTATGGTGAAAATTTATTTTACGGTAATTTCAGCTATATATGAAATAGTAATTCAAATTTATTCATGACTGGCAAACAAATATCGGATAGTTACAGCAACTAAAATCGATGTTAAAATAATTTTAACTATAAAAAAGCAATAAAATTTAGTTCGAGTATATATTATAGTATAGGTACAAAAAGTATAACAACTTAATGCTAGTGGCAGTATCTGGGGAAATGACCACCCTATAGCCAATATTTTCTCGAATTACGTTGACTTTATTATTTACCATCTACAGTTTCAATAATATTTCATAACAACACCCTCCCCAAGGTAAGTTTCAACCATTTTTTTCTCCAGGTTTCCCACATGGCCACATCGCATTCATCTGGAACAACAATCTTCTATATCGGACAATATCGCCTATATATTCTTATAGGCGAAACTAGAAAATTATATTAAGACAGGTTAAATGAAATTAATATGAAGAAAAATTCTAATAACAAAATAATATGTTTTTTATTAAATTTTAAATTTTATTAAGTTTATAGAATATATTAAATAGTATATTTATAAGATAATGTTATTCTGTTAGTATTAGGCCAGGCCATTGTCTGGCCTGATCCGTAGTTTTGCCTATGATAATGACCATAATATTGCACCAACCGAATACATTGTGTGGTATTTATACCTAGCTATGGTGTGTGGTTGTCGTTATACCACACCATTTTTTTCCTTGTAAAAGTTTTATAATTATAAATTATAATTCTTAGGTATATACCAGCAATATATTTTTTTCGTATTTATGGGGAATGGAGAGTCAAAAAATTATTAAAAATTCGTATAGTCGATGTTGAACAAAGTTTATTAGTTTCTTAAAAAAATCAAAAAATCATTTAATCATATGGAAACAATGAAACCGTAATTACAATTAAAAACTTATAATACCCGAAAATATTAAATTTACAAGATTAAAAAAATGACAAAAATCACAGATTTGGGAAAGCGCTTGCTAGTTTGAGATAATTTATGATATTTATGCGACGACTGGTAAACTGGTAATAAAACGGATTTGGGACTTTTGGAGACTTGTAAGTTGTAGTTAAGTGATATATTATACCAGTGTGTCGGTAAAAAAGCGATAGGTAATGTTTCGGCGACGTTAGTGTTTGAGGTGCTGCATAAGTGGAGGTGGTCCTCCATAATATATATACCTAATATCATGTACCTACCAGAATAATAGACTTTCACTGCAGAAATAAGACGGACGTGTGCGGTGCAGTCTTCGGACTCTGAATGTACCTATATATATATAACACAATATATCTTATGTTCGGTGGGTTTTCACTCCGATGATGACGTCGAAGACGAGAAGACGGCGACGACGACCGACGATTAAAATAATTTTATTATTATTATATTTACGTTTTCCATTTCGATGTGTTCAACGAGCGGTAATCGACTTGTATCGCGCTCGACACAACAATGGGGACTTGCACGCGAGACAATGACAATACGCTTACCCATACATATGATGGGCGTGTATGACGTGTGGGACCGTCTTCCCGAGTCGCATAACATGACATATTATATTATTATGTACCTACTATACTTGCGTACGAAAATATAAAATATTCGTGTAGGTATTCAGATTCTTATCTAATATACATTGCCGGTGCCACATGCACAGAAAAACATTTCGGGGGATTAGCAGTTATATGCGCGTTAGAAGAAAAAAAAACAGCACGGCTTAAGTACCTATACATATCGTTTTAAGTTTTAGTGTTTGGTTTTCTTAAATATTTTGGCAAACGCCCGAGATCTCCTCTCGCCATATTTAGTGCAGCAAGTGTTTTCGTATTTTCGGCGGTGCAAACCTTTGTAATAATATGCAATGGGTTGACTGCAGGTGTATTATACATTATGATGCAGAGTAGGCGAGGTATAAGCATCATAAACCTATCCTATATATTATCTAGCAGGATAGAAGTCGTCCGGAATAGGACGGTTTTTATTGGAAATTGCACGAAAGCAGAAGAAAACATTATACATACCTAATAAAGCTATAATATAGCGGGACGGCAAAGTTGTGATTTGTGAAATTATGACCAGAGATTGATTTATACTTTTATAGGATGTGCATTGTACTGGAAAGAGGAAAGGTGAAATGAAGCATTCGAATCTGACCGTGATGAGTATATATATTTATATAGGTATGGCTAAACGCGTTTCGGCGATAATATAAATGCATATAAGTAATTTATTCAATTCATTTTGGATCATTTGGGGAGATTTTAACGTTATATGGACTATTGATTATAGTATTATTATACATACTTAATATTTAATCAATGGTTACTGGTTAGACTATTTTCGTTTTTTTTGACTTTTTTTTAAACGATTCGAAATCGAACAGTTATACATTATTTCCAACTGTACGTATATAATATAATCATATCAAATCCGTCTTAATGTATTTTTTTTTTTTTACTGTAATTTTGAGACTTTAATGACATCTATAACAAGTATAATTTTAAATCTTATCCATTACAATAATAACAGCATTACCAAAATCCTACGGTATAAGTACGTATTTCTACTTTAATGTAAGGAAGGTTTGAGAGATTTTTTTATGGCCTATTTGAACGTTCGTTTTTTAGGTAGCTTATACTCATATAATTCATAAATATGTTTAAAATATGCATATACAGCTATATAAAGTAATAGATCCGATTAAACGTTTAAACGACAAAAAAAACGTATGGATAGAATAAAGCACCCAG
Organism: Diuraphis noxia; assembly: GCF_037042655.1. Lineage (NCBI taxonomy): Eukaryota > Metazoa > Arthropoda > Insecta > Hemiptera > Aphididae > Diuraphis > Diuraphis noxia. The sequence continues at coordinate 9,784,380 of NW_028301713.1, read as the reverse complement.
TGCTTTCAATTTAGACTTGATCGGATGACGATGTATTAATTTAAAAAAAATGTTTTTGCTAATTTTATTAAAATATCTTCTATAGTATCGTCACTGCGAAGGTAATGGCGAGAACGTGGATATCCCGTCCCACGGCCACCCTTCCGGTCATCCCTCGAAATGATTGCAGCAATAACCATCTATTATAGCGTTGGTAAATCTTATATATTATTACATACTGCGATCGCCGGTCGCGATTCGTGGTGGCGACACCCGAACGATAATTAAAATAATTATAAATACATTTTCATTGTACTTCGCACACACAAGGCATGTCGAATCGAGACCACCGGCGACCGAAAGTCAAAAGTCTTACGATCAAAATATGTTATTGTCTTGTTTTCATTCGTCACTCCGGAAGACTTTGCAGCGTTGTTTATGTGCCATTGTTAATCGGTGTCAATCCGCATTGCCGGAAGCGATCATGTTATGCAAATATCTTATTATTATATTATGCTATTGCGGTATATCCATTTGACCGCAAACGGAATGGTATTCGAACGATAATATTATTACAATATTGTAATAATAATGCGTGTATCGCCGCGTTCACACACTGCTTGTATTGTTTTTATTATATTTTATCCGATTTCGCAGACCGGACATGCAGCGCCGGGGCATAATTTTTTATTTTTTTATTGTTATTATGTACCTATAATAGAACTATAGGATGCAAAGTATCAGGTGGCGTAGGGAAAAAAATCTCTCGAAATTACACGAAACCACTCATTACTTTATATTAGTATCTTGCAGTACTATACGATGCGATGTTACGTCAACAGTTTAATGCCTCATCTTTAATAATCGTTTACGATAAACGACAATGCGATGTGCTCGTAATAATAATAATAATAATAATAATTTAATAATAAAACAATTTACCCTAAGAATTAATTATAAGCCATACAATGGTTTATAAAATATAAATGGATCAAAAATTCACAAGGTTCACGCGATTGTTATACCTAATTACAGTTAACTTGTAATCTAAAACTTTATTATTTTAATTAAGTAACATGGATGTAATAATAATGATTTTAATGTTAAAATCTCAATAAGAAAAATAAAAGATAATAATAATAATAATAATATAACGTGTGATAGAAACACATTATTGTGTATAAGGGCTTCGATCGTTGTCTTATTTCTTCCTCGCCAAACGAAAGTCCACGATTTCCGAAATTTATTCTCAAGTACAGAAGGTGGCGATGAGTAAAATATTATAATCAATTTTTATCGCATTAAGAGTTATATCTATAGAAAATAATTGTTTTCACATACAAAATTACAATCGCGTGGTTGACTATTTTTCGTTGACATAATATACCTGGGTAACTGCGGGGCCGAATAACGCTCTAAACAGATTTCATGTGCGTCCGCCGCATACCACCTACCTATATCATTACGAATAATTTATGTGTTACGTAACGAGGATTTAAACGCACAAATAACGATTTACATTTGAAATTTGTATGCAAAAACATGTACAGTTTTTATTATTTTATCGTATGATGTGCAGTGGTGTAATTAGGAATTTGTCTTAGGGGGGATAAGCATTTTTTTTCACACAAAATACTTAGATTTTCAAGTACAATATCTGGGAAAACTATTTCATCAAAAATTCTTAAACTAATATATATGTACACAAAATGTATTAATAAATGTGCTTTAAAATTCTACACAATTTAGTACCTATACAATATTATAATAATTTCTTCAAAATGTAAATTTTGAATATATTAGAATTAAAATTTACTTTTAATTTAAATAATAATTTATAGATTTCTTGATATTAATTATATTTAATATATTTCGTCGTGATGTAAGCACGATAAAACATATAATTCCATAAGCTTCAAATTAATATATTATAAATATACACATTATATAGGCTCTGGGGGGGATATATCCCCTCATCCCTCCTTAATTGCACCCTGATGATGTGTACCCATTTTAATTGATGATCTTCTGTGATGTGGCAATACTTTGTAGACAAACACAAACCAATATGTAATCGTGTCTTGCAGTTAACTCATTTAATCTGTACCAATAATGTTATCGTTTAACTTACAATCGCCTTGGAACTATAGCTGCAGCAGGCTACAATATGTAATATAGTTATTAGTATTATTTTATTATAGTTACACGGCGATACCGATTGATGCATTTCGTGCAATGCTCGTGAATAATAAAAATAATAGGTATGATTCGACATTATAATATTATTATTGGACGGATCTGCGTATAATATAATATACGATACATAGTATACCTATGTCCTATAATATAACAATATTTTCGGAACGCTGAGCTATAGACACATTTTTTGTTTTGTTTTTTTAATTGCAATTTAAAATGACTTACAGTATTTACAGTTTTCACATATATGTATTCATATATATATATATACAAATAGTATAGTTTTAAAAGTGAAAATAATAAAGTTATATATTGTATTATTGTATAGAAGTCTAGGTAAGTACATATTATTGAATTGAATTGTAAAGACCTGTTGATTTTGAGAAATCTTAATGTTCTACTCGGTTTTGGGTCCCAACGCAAATAGTCAAATGTCGTATCCAATCGGATGTTTTGTCGATCTTGTTCGTATTTGAGGCAATCGGTTATGATTATGTGTTTCACTGTTAATTGGACGCTAAAATATATTTATTTTTTAATTTAAACCTTAGAGTAAAACGGTCAGAAATAACGTGGTGATTTTTAAACCTTGGTCTATGATTCTAATTTTAATTTTGTGGGATTACACGTGAGAAATTGAATCACGCATTACGATATTCTACATAGCTGGTTTATGACCGCGACAAAAATCCTAACATTACCGCGAATCCTTGACACAAAACAATATAATATAATAATATCCTGCGTTGTATACTTGTATACATACCCAACGAAATGCCATTGATGGTCGGTCATCACGTCCCACCGTCCTAGTTTGTCGATTCTATCGTATAACCAGAGCCAAAATATTAATAATGCGATTGTAATAAATTTCCTTCGATTATTGATTTAATTGTTATTTGTGATTGGTCCGTCAGTCAATGTTGTTACCCATACTGCAAGCCATACTTGTGAATTTCGCAAGCATTTAAGTGTCAATATTACAATTAAATATCCTGCAACTGTAAAATTTATTATATACAACAATAAATTATAATTATGGTTGTTCGTGTAAATATAACGTCCCATTACGTGCTTAAAACGAAAGGACGCAACACCAAGGTCCGTTGTTTATATTACATATTAATTAGAGCTAGGATTTCTATAAATTACCATATTTTTACTTTTAACCAAATAAATTGGTTATCAGTCCACACACTCCACATTTTGGCTCACAATGAATATAACAAAACACTTTTTATTATGCCTATTTTAATCAAGATATGTATTGCATATTTAAAGTTTTTGAAGATTTATTTGAAAAACTAATGCAAAAAAAAAATTGTATTTACCCAATGAAAATCTGTAATTATTACTTGCTATGTCGTAAATATAGGTACTATTTATAAGCTGACCTGGTCAATTGTATCGGATAAGACGGCGGTTTCCAACCTTTTTTAGTTTTGCGGACCACCAATAATGTAAAAAAAAACATTGAAGCCCACTTACCTAATAATGACTAATATACAGGTATAAAATATTAACGTACACAAATTAGACAATAGAAGAAATATATACAATCATTACATTAATATTAAAATCTCGATGTTGATTCCAATAAAAAATTTCAGACCTTTGGCATAGACAGTTGACTAGTGTCTGCGGTCAGTTCCACACTGCTCGCGGACTAGAACACAAGTGGGTGACCCCGTCCCATGGTTTGGAAATCGCTGGGATAAAAGATAAGGTTTTATAGGTATCTTAAGATATTTATATGGAGCTTTGTCCGCATGTTAGGTAAGTACAATATTTTTAATTTTGTGAGTGACATTAATTAGTGAAACATTCTAAATGTATATAAACAATTTCAGAACATTAGTAGTTCAAGTAAACTGTAAAGGTATTAAACGTGACGATTTGTTGAAAAATATTTGCAAACGAAATTTTCAAAACATATGATATACAATTTTTAATTATACCTGCTATTTGTAATCAAATTTTATATGGAAACATTGGAAACTATTTAATCTTTGACGGGATTTTAAAATACTTTTTTTTGCATATTTTGCCATTTTTCATTGCATATATATTAAAGATCCACGTATTATATTTCCGTCGTAGTCTAGCTGTCTATAACTTATGAAACTAAAGCGCATTTGATTTGATTTAAGGAAAATAAATTTTTGAACGATTCATCCTTTATAACGACGTAATTATCGAGACTTAATTTTTTGTTGGTATGAAAGTGCTATATTTAATATTTAATAAGCATATTAATCAAGAGAGGTTCTATGAATCTCTCAACAATAAAACAGTTAGAAAAGTTAACTTTTCAACAACTTGGAATAGCAATTGGCAAATAAATGATTGATAGAAATATGTTTAATATATAATACAATACATTAATTTTTTTAACATTTTATGATTTTACGATTTGTATATAAAGCCATATAAATATTTCAGATTCCTATATTTTTAAAGAATTTATTTATAACTACCTACGTTACAGGTGAATAGTCGATAGATTAAATATTTTTTAACTTCTTGTCGATAAAATAAATATGTACTAACAACATGAAACATTTAAAAATAAGTTAAGTCATTTAGATACTATAATAGATAGGTATGGGTAGCAATTAAGCAACGCAGTGAAATTAATTATTTATATATATACATACGTTTTTGAGACTGTAGCTATTTTAAGCTGTGAATTATTATTGAACAGATACATTCTTTTAGAAAATTAAAAATTCTACCTATGACAGACAGCACTGTATACACATTGTACACCCTAGAAATATTATTTTTTCATCAATCTATTATGAAATAAGCGCTTTATTGAAGAAAAAATGCGCTTTCCAATCGCAGTTGCATAATGACAAATGATAATAATATGTATAGCATAAAATGATTAAAATGCAAACCATATAGTCTCTAATAGTTTTTAAATTGTATAATATACACTGCAAATAATGCAGAAAACGATCTCTATTGAACGGCCGCAGTCACGTCATATAACATGAAAATATAAACGGTAGGTATATTTATCATAAAATGATGGTGTATATATTATGATGATTAATAACGTTAAAAATTATTTTTGTTCGTAATAACCGCGATACGGTATAGGTACCTAATCGTGAAATGATAAAGATGGAATATAATATATGTTATACTAAATCATAGAGCAATACAATTTGCGACGTGTTTCTGTCGCGATGCACTTGTGATCCGGGATCTCAGATAATTGGGGAAAGGCTCACTGGTGCAATCATATAATATTATTTATTTATAATAATATGTGCCTATGTGAATCAGTCGGTGTGTGTGTGTTTGTGTTGTATGCGCGTATGTAGATAATAATATAATATAATAAGAGCACTGCAGTATGTATTTATTCTGCGCATGTTTGTTCAGGAAAAGTCAGTTATGTACAGATACTATTATTTATAATACGATTTTTTTTTTCTACTAGGCGTATTATAGCGCCACCGTACCGGAACGATTTAATGTCTCGGTCGGCAGGTGCAGCTGCTGCAGTAACAATAAATATATTTTGTATGCGGATAAACGTAGGTATATCATATATAATATATTATATTATAAACAACCATCATGATAACATAACATATTATACGGCCTGTGTGTGTATGTGCGGTGTTTATCTGGCACGGAAATTAAACACGAAATGATCAAAATCTTTAAAGCCAGTGCCAAAACGATTACGAGTGCATCTGTAAAAGAGTAGCAACCGGGTCCCCGTTAAAAATTGTCTTCCGCCACCCCTAATACTTATCGACTCCGGAAACCCACCAACCGAGGTGATCTCATTTATGTATGCACTTTCATTTAAATAATATTGACATGAATGAAAATTCGATTTGATTATTTTTTGATGATGGGGTAGATGTTTTTTTGAACACATTTTTAACAATCAACGACACTGTATACGCCTAGCTGTGACCTGCAGCTGTCACCAAGAGAGTTTTCGTATTGACCAGCAGAAAGAAATTTTGACCGTATAATAATGCACGTTTAAACTTTCAACAAGTTCTATGTCGATGTTATGGTATAGATTTTATGTGCATAAATAATCGTAGACATCGAGAGCTACAGTTTAGATTTAACATTTAACATAAACCATAACGCGTAAGTAATTCCATAAATCGTTAATTACTATTGTTTACAAATTACAATACATTATTATCTAGCGAATATTACAGCTCAACAGCACTATCAGAGAGATGTATCACCAACGAACATTCAGTTCAAACACACAAAAAGTGAACGTGTCTTGTGCACTGTTATTAGAGTATAATAACTAATCGGCGTATAATACAATTGAAACTTTTTGTCCAACGACCGACGCCAATGTAGCATTAAAAATGTCTACTGTGTAGCCTTGAGACTTCGTATGGGTGACATATCCTGGCTGCAGGTGAGTAATACTTATTAATTATGGCAACCGTAATTTATTTTATTGAAAAAAAAAACTTTAAAATATATCTGGCTCTAAAATTATATATACCTTTTTTATAAAAACAAATATATTTACAATCTGTATTCAATTTTAGAATATTATAATATGTACAAGGCATGTAAGCAGTAGGCGTGATAGAAGCGGCATCCATCAGTGACATCACTACTTCAATAATAAATCTTTATTTTTCTTTTAATTTATTAATTACCTAATTAGTAACAATTTTTTTTTTTTTTTGCTGATTATATAAGTACCACGTGACCAATATTATTACAAGATTGTTGGGAATGTTGGCAAATGAATAGTGATTAGAAATTAGGGGGTGAGGGTGATTGTAAGTGTATGCGTGGAAGTTAGAAAAATAAATGCGGGCGAGGGTTGGTATATAGTGCAGGTGTTAAGGTCGGTATGTAAAGTAAGGTTACTGACATACCACCGAGGTTTAGTTATTATTAGATTAATTGTTTGAAAAACTTGAAAAATACTGAAGTTGGAGTTTTTGGCTGAGCCTCAAATTAGGATGCCATAGGTCATAGCCAGGTGAATAATTTGTTTGCATATTAGTAATTAGTTGGATCTGAGAAGATGTCTAAATGTATATGGTTTGGGACTTATTGATTTTTTCTCAATTTTTATTGTTCACCCAGGTTAACCTTTTATCGAACACCTAAATATTTGACTGAGATAATTATATATACCTACAATTAAAATTAAATGCTAAAACAAATACAAATTAAATATATTTATATTATTGGAATTATGGATTACGCGGTGTCAGTAAATTATTACATGCCAATTTTGAAAATATTATTTAATTTTGTTTCTCGATTATTGTTAAAAATAATATTTTAATAAATTTTATAATAATACCAAACTGCATATACGAGTAGGTTGGACTATATATGCATAAGAATTTAAAGTTTATGGTTTAGATAGTTGTAATGAATCATATAGTGATATCAGTGGTTAGCACTCTCCTGTTTGTTTCATTTACCAATGTTTAAAAATATATAACATTTTACATGAAATAGTATATAATATATATATACCATCCATTAAAAACACCCTTATTGTGTATAAACTTGTCCAGAAAGATTCTTAAAATCTTATTTACGATTTTTTAGCATATGCAATAATTGAAGAAACTAAAATAAACGCATAGAAAATACTTTAGTATCAAATCGATATTTTAGTTTCCTGTTTGAACCGGTTGTTATAGTGTTATGGAAAAGAGGATTTATATTTGCTTCTCAACCGATTGTGAGTATAGAACTTTCACTTGTGGACAATATTGTTTATAACTTGAAAACATTTATTGATTCAAAATAAATTTACATATAATTATAAAAATATCCCTAATCACACGGTGCACTTAAAAATATTTATGATATTTTTTACTGGATATATCGTATTCGTGGTATAGCACAGTAGCACACGTATCCTGCGTTATAAATTGATATAAAGTTTAGAAATATTTATTATAGAAACTGAATTATAATTAGTTTCAGTTTTACACGTTTAAACAAAAACTATTGAAAACTTGAAAACACAGAAAAAATATTCCCACGTCCTAACTCCTATAGTGATGATGGTATAACAGCTAGAACATGTCCAAAGTCGATGAACTGAAACAAATCTAACCTTGTAAATGTAACCTGCAGCTGAAGAATATGATTGTGAAATGTGCTTGCGATTACCCACCCATTTAAAAAGGTTAAATAAATACCAAGAATTAAGAATACATATAATATAAACTATAAAAAATATACGTATGATGGGTACTTACTGAAATACATCAGCAATACAGCATCGAATGATAATAACTATTATTACAATTTTATCGTTTCTGGAGATGAAAGCTTCTTTACAAATATCTGCTGCAGATATTTATTGTATTTTAAATCAATCCGATCGAACTAAATCTTATTATAGATCTATCTTAAACAGTTGAACACATTAAATTATATATATATATATATATATATATATATATATACCTATAGGTGTATAGTCGACACGTAAAGATCGCGGTTTTATTGTGGTTGTGTGTATATCAGTAACATATTATAGTCAAAATTTCAATAAAAAAAAACTAAATGTGCTTAAACTAAGCATTTTTTCGTTTTTTTTTCTTGTAAGAAGTTTTTGATACATAAACAGGAACGTTATTCGAGGGTCCTAATTTTAAAATTGGGGGTGTTAATCCCCCTAAGCCCCTCCATTTTGTTCCTATATGTTCAGTACGATGATTAATAATATTTACGCGTTAATTCAATACTAGGTGATTTTGTATGGTGACACGAACAGAACATAATATTTTTCTTCATTATACCTGTTGGCTGTTTTCTACTATAAGATTGATATTATACGTTTCCAATCGTCTTTCCGTCATCCGTCTTTCGAATAACGTGTCGACGTAAAGTATACAACAGCACTAGCTGCATTACATATATACAATATATTGCAAGTACGAATAAGGGCATCGCAAAAATTTCGTACCATCCTCAAAATCCGCATGATGAATAAGAGTTCTATAGAAGTGAGTGTATATTATGGTATATACCTATATATATATAATTTTTTTATTTATTTATCTTAAAAAAATACAACTCGGCAGTGTAGGCAATTAGTTCGAGTTAGCGATGCAAGTTTTAATATTCACAGCAGATGGTGTTTGGAGTGAGGTGGCTGCAGTATGGATGATATGTACGAGGGCCGAGGAACATAATATACACGACAAAACCACAGACTATATATGAAAATATAATATTACTATATTATATTATATTAATTATATGCAGAATATATATACTCGGTACTTGAGTGATGGTCAAAGAGCATGATCGGACGTAATAGTTACCTATATCGGATAAACGATGAACTATAATCGCTGTGGACATATATTATATTATGTTCCGTCGATTTTTGACGATTTCAGGCGAACAATATAGTATTAAAAGTTAAAACGATCGAATATTATAATAATTTCGTTGAAACCTTACATTATTTACATTTATATTTATGCTTTGGTATTGAATGAAATGTTATTAATAAAATCGTTTTGGTTTTTATCGCTAAGTACACGCCAAATGTGTTTAAAGATCTCGCATATGCAGTTTTTCATCTGCGTATATAGTATCATCAATGGACCGACATTCTGTTTACGAACAGCCGATCGCGACTACGTGGCCATACTTTATATTATATTATATTTGATATGGCCCACACGCGTGATGTAGCATTATAATATATGTGTATGTTGGAAATAATCGGTCGTTGGACTTCGTGTCTTGACGAGGACCTGTTGCTGCAGCAGCAGCTGTAGACCGAGTGGCCGATCGGCGCCACGGGCTAAGAATAAGGAGTGAAAACGATACAACAACCTATGAGCTAGGACCGCTTTCGTATGGCCCCGCGGGGATAAATAAGCCGCATTCACTCTCCGTAAGTATATGTATATATTATCATATTATATATCGCCACTGACTACAACTATACCTCCACCTCCACCGCCGCCGCTGAACCGTAGTATAGACTCGTCCGTCCGGCCGGACCACTTTCTCGAACCCGCCCTTCAAACGAAAACGAAATAATAATAATAATAATAATAATAATCAACATTAACGAATATAACGTGTCGTCTACGAATCGGTTTCACTTTTATATCGCATACCACACCGAACTTTAGTGTGTGCACCATGATCACCACGCATAGGTGGTTACCACCGCCGGGTAGATACGGTTACCGCGGGCCACCATATTATTACGATATGTACATGACGTGTGCTGCAATGAGATATTTTCTTAAAAACATGGACAAAATGTATTGAAATTCTATAAATAATACATTTGTTGATGGTATATTAATTACACTATTTTCGTCTTCTGCACAGCCCACAGCAAAGACACTATTATTAATCTATTATTATAATATGGTCGCAATTGACAAAGCACGCATCCGTTTGTTACCTGTGTATAGTGCATTGATAATATTGTTTTTGTTCCTGTTTAAAACTTCAACCACAATAAATTAGTAAAAACTAGACATTTGGAAAAAAAATTCAGTAATATTATAAACTTTGATTTTATATTTTATGAACTTCCAGTCTTAAGTTTTTTTTACAAACCATTTATATATTTTTTATACATACCTATATCTATAAATTCTATATAGGTACTATTAAAAATAAAAATACCTTTCCTGCCATTTTTTTATTACCTTTACATGTATATTAATTTTGAATTATGTATTCACATTTATAGCGGTAATAGTTATATTTAGATAGGAAAATCGTTTTTGTTAAATATTTAAATATTACATAAAATATTATTGTCACATACCTCTTGCATGGTGGTTTGTAATATATAATTTTTCTTAGAATTAAAAACTAGAGAACATAAAATATTTTAAAAATTAAACTTTATATATAAGTTTATGATTATAAGTTTTATTGACGCACAATTACTAATTAGATACGTCTTACTTAAAGCCACTATATTATGTCTATGTGGGTGCAAAAATAATGTCATTGTTATCGTTGAAAGCATGCATGTCGAACGAAAACAGTATTTGACATTTTTCAAAGTTAATTGATTTGTTTAGTATTATTGGCTATATAATAGATGACAAATGAAAATCATATAGCACGTTAGAAATATGGGAACAATGTCTAAAGTCTAACCAGCAAGCTGAAAAAGAAATGAATCTCAATTTTTTCTTTAAAATGTAAGTTTTAAAACATCTAAAAATTAAAAGTAGGTATATACCTACTATAAAATAATTATGCACATTTTCCAGAAATGAACTTCAAGATATTTCTACTTACATACCTATTTAAAGCTCTCATTAAACCGCAGTATACCTGCATAAATCGATGATTTGTGAAAATTATTCGTAGGTGAAATTTTTTTAATCAAAAACGATAAAAGGACATGCATATAAAAATTTTGTTTTTTCTCTCCTATACTGAATAGTGTCTCTATATTAGCATCTTTTAAATAAAACTGCAAAGGTAATAAATACTAATAATATGCAATAACAGTTTAATAACTATATGACACGACGTACCTATGGTATTGTACTTGCAGCCGATGAGAACATGGTACAATAGGCAATACTGTTGTATAGTAGGTACAATGTATTACGTATATATTAATCACTTTTGATCGATACTAGAATATGTGCGCCGATATCGTGGCTTCCCGCTGTCAATCAATATAATTCAGCGATTATCGGATTATCATTAAGATTAAAAATCTCCATACGTACAGTATATAATATAATATATAACGAGGTAACAGCTAGATATCGCAAAGTTATGTATTTTTAGGCGATTGTATTGCTTCAACATAGAAAGTAGAAACATTGAAAAATTGCAGTTGCAAAAAGTGAGATTTTTCGTTCAAAAAAGTAGGTATAGCAAGAGTATAATATGTAAAATTAAAAAAAAAAAAAGAAAATCTATAAAAGAAAAAGTATTTACTCTTGTGCTGAAAATACACAAATAACAATAAGTTGTACTATAATTCTATTATAATATATAATATTATAGCATATAGTAGAAGGAGCGCCGAAAAATAAAAATCAAAAAAAAAATCATGAGAATAATAATGTGTATACAATCTTTCGGGTCCATCCCATTAATCCCATTGTTTGCGTATATCCTAATATGTTTTGGTATTCGAACGTCATCGTCGTCGGTCACGTTTATTATTATGCGCTATATGTCGACCCAGCCACTGCTAGAACGAGGATTTATCGTATAATTTATTCGCATATTATGATGCATTGTCATAAAGTAGGTACATATATATATAATCGTAAGCACGCATTGTCGCCCGTTCGTCGGGGCCAGCAGAGAATATCGCGCGCGCGTACTACGCAGGCAGACATCGCTCATATATTTTTCCGAATAGGTTTTTTATTCTTTTTGAAATCATATTTTCCCGGTGCACCGCCAACTGTCACGTATTTTTTTCAAATTTCTTTTTCCGGTGCACACACACAACGGTTGTTTGACTATAAACTCGTGTAGGACATGTGTTAGGAAATACATATAGGATTTTCCGAATTCTCATTCAAAATCGTTAATTGTTAATATATAAACATAATATTAAGTGAAATAGTATCTCCAAAACTCAAAAGGATATTGCCGGTAAAAAAAAATCTTGATATATTATGATTATGTCTTGTTTATGGATTAAAGATTTTCGCTTGAAATGAAATAGAATTCGTATTTAACATAATACTATCGAATATATAAGTTATTACGCTTTACTATTTTTTTTTTTTTTTTTTTTACCAAGATCGAGTACAAACACACACACACAAACACACGAGTTTGTTTGTTTGTTTCCACCAGACAATCGTCATTATATTCACAAACCGTTTATATAATATAGACTTATTGTGTTTTTATTTATACCGATACACACAATGCGTTAGGTATTAATTATCGTGTTACGTTATACATTGTTCGTTACACCCGACATCACGCATATATATTCATAGACTGTATTGATGTGATTGTTTTACTCTATTGAGACAACATTTGTATTGATCGTCATCCGGATCTTTTGATAGAGTCTTTCGCGTTTGGTCATTGTTTTAATTATTGCACACGTCGAAAAAAATTATTGGTCAACTGTCGCGAGTGTCCGTGACGTAAAGCTACAAAACCTTAAACTTGTAAAAGTGTGCAATAATTATAGCATTATATTATTTATGGGTGATAATATATTCATTCAGTTTCATATACACAGGTACTCATCCTTTATGTGTTATACTTACATCGCAATACTTAAGTTATGTGTAGGTAATTACTAATAATTATTATTTTATTATAATGTATGTTCTATAAGGTTATAGGTTTTTCTGTAATTCTGTAGTACTGTATACGTATACAGTATACATATAAATTGCGCCGGAATTCGCGAAGCGATTATAAATACAATAGTGTCACGAAAAAAACGACGAACGTGGTTACTATTGGTTTGAAGGGAAAAATTTTGCACAATATTCGATTTTCTAAATCGGACAAAAGAAATAAACGATACATTATTGGTATACTGTATTATAGTATGTAGGTACGTGCGCAACTGTTTCTTAATCTATACGGTTAAAATCTCAAAAAGGAAATACCGTGAAGCCAATACAAGTACATTTTATAGTGCTGGCAATGCTGGCAGTCCATTGTGTTTGGCTTTGGAGTGCACTTAGAGTAAGTAAATAAATAGCGTGATACGATTTTATGTATTACGCCAGTGACGCATATTTATGGAGGGAAAATTAAATAATATATGTTGGACATTATGCATCTATGTATACCTTGGCATTTTTTCTCACAGTTTTTCCCTTAATTCTGTTGTTAACGAAAATAAAATACGTATGGTTTGTTTTCATATATATTATGTATAATCGTAACCAATTATTATTCGAATCTACGCATGTTCGCGCTTATAATATAATAACTCAAACGTGATCGAGTCTTACATGCATTTTTTTTTTCGAAAAAAGCTCCCACTTTGAATAAATTCTAGATACGCCACATCACAGCTGATGACGTGCTGCATATTTTTATGTGTGAAACAATGTGCAGTAAAAATCGTTACTGAAATTCACTTTACTCGAAGTCAACCGAATTGCCGTGCTGAAAAGTATAAACAAGACATACATTGTGATTTGTGGCACATTGTTAACGCCTCTATCTAACAGGTATAACCTATATATTGGTACGAACTCCAATCAAATGTTAATAAATTTTTTTCTTTCTTTTTTTCGTATTACGCATTTCATGGAAGTCGTTTTCATTTTCGTCCAAAATTGGGTCATGACCCACGTTACAGGCGGTACACCTCCATTGATTTATTTTATAGTATACAGGTACTTATCACTTATGTACGGAGGACTAGTCAGCTGTCGCATCGTTTGTGAAAAACGACGCGAAAATGAAATTTTTTCGAGGTAACGAGTTGTGAAAAAAAAAATAACGAAAATCATCAACTTGAATGTTTCATCATTATACGAACAACAGCTTTATATGTATAATATGTATGTATGTGTATATATGTTGTTAAGTATAATACTATCTTTATTGTCGTCGTCGTCGACTGCGTTGCGCCCGCGTTTAAGACGACGACAAAACTAAAGCGAACAGGCAATGACGGAGAACTAAATACAGGGTTATTATTATTACAAGTCGTTATATTATTATTATGGAATGACAACAACGAAATTCGTTATCTGTGGCCTGTGCAGTTAGCTAACCCGCTCGGTCGCGGTTTACGACCACCGTCGTTTTGTCATTCGCGCTCGCCCGTTCGTATGTATATTATTATTTGCGTACTATTATACTCTAACTCATTAATGAATTGTAAACGGGTAATTTGCGCGTGCAACTTATTATATAGTCGGCTTTATACATATATATACAAACCGAGCACATTGTACTTATAGTCTAAGTAGGTACCTACCGTACAAGGTACAAATTAAATAACTCTACGGAGGTGCGCACGCCAACTGCAGCACTCCCGCTTTTATGTATACAGGTACAAGTAGACCGCGCCACGCCATTCGTCTATGAGTTCTATTTTATATATTGTTTATACAACAAAATATAATAATATATAGAAGGTGTATGATGGGTACAGCTAGGGTGTCTCTCCGTGATTTACTTTTTTATTTTTTCCCCGATTTCAAGAGCCATCATCACTTCCGATGTGACACTGACACATACATTGATAGCCCGCATGTGTAAGTACATAGTTGATGATATTTGGCTTCGACTAAAAATATGTTAAAATTTACGTATTCGTGTTTCTTAATATTCAACATCCACGCGGTCGAATTGAACGATTTAGGAAGCGTAAGACTGAAAATATGTTAATTGACAAACGACTATTATACACACCATATTGTTATGATATATTTGTATTAATCAAATATATAGGTAGGTACAGATCAAGTTGTACTTGTAATTATTCAAATACAATCATTTTTTAAGTAAATAAGTTAATTATATATATATATGGTTATATGGTTATTTGGTAGATGAAGATGACAACATAGTTATTTAATCAAAACATGACTGGTATTAACAATGAGTAATGACCACATGACGTACTTTTAAAATGTTATACAAATTAAATTTTTACTCAACATCAGCATACTCCAATTCATAATACTCATTGCTCAATAAGTGTAACAACCCAGGTAGGTACATATACTGCTTATATTAAAATTTGTTTGAGTATATTGTGAAAGGTTTTACAGTAGGTAATAGGTATATCAAAAACTAAAATTGCGCGTTTGAGAAGTTTTCTTTCGCAAAGAAATTTAAATAATGCGTAATGCTTATTACAGGTATTGAAAATTACTTGGCACGCAAAAAAAATGTGTGTATAATGTAAGTAAATAATATAATATACACGAACAAATATAGGTTAAGTCGAATTCAAAATCGTAAATACCAAGTCTTCACAAAACCTTTATTATTAATAGGATGCATTTTTTTCTCTCCCTGACCCGAGAGTAACATAAGAACAATAATTTTACGTTCACAATATTGATCACAATCATAATAGTTTCTAAATTTACAGTGAAATGACCTTTTTATAAATGTAAAGGTAATATTATTATCTATATACGGCATCTCATAAGCTTTTTATTATATACTTCAATTTTTAAGATAGTTATGAAATTTACAATTTTAAAAATTTGCTGGCATCCTTCTAAACAGTCGATGTATAATTTTATCTATTATCAAGTTATATTATAACGCGCGGTTAGGTTGTATAGTGTTTTTCCGGATGAAAAAAAATTTAAAAATGCATCTTTACTTAAATATTCCGTTCCGATCATGGACTCATCAATAATTTATATACTATTTTGCCCAATGTCTCGTAATTTTTGATTCCAGCTCGTGACTACAGCCTGCAGGTATATACGAAAGACGAACGCCACACACACCCTGTACATGTATAATTTAGGTACATGAAGCGTGCCAATCGAAGCTTGACTTGTTAATTCGACACGCTCGCCCGTTTTATGATAAAAAATAAAAATCTGATAGTAATATGATCGCCGCAGTCTCACTCACGGTTCCTACGTGTTTTCTGTGTTCTGCAGTGAACGTTTTCGAGACACGAATGAGGTGGATGCATCGTGTACCTATATGTATATCTGGCCATATAATTATGGCGATGTCTTAGCGTAAATTAAAATGCTTATTGTGTGTGATGGTTGTGTAGGTATACGTGTTTTATAGAATTTAGAAAAAAACCATAATGTTATGGGTGGTAATTTTTCGTACCACTTTTTAACAATATCGTCATGTTCTCGTTGTTAACATAGTTTCAATGTAATATTTGACTAAATGTATGAGATAAGTGGAATCGTTGATTTAGCGATAGAGATGATGTACACAGTACATATATGTATATAATATATTATACTTTATAGGTCTAAATAACTATATATTATAATAATTAAATTGTTTATTAAACTATATTTCTATACAATATACATAAACTAATTCAATATATGAGTACCTATACTGTAATTAATATTTATCGCGGACATTCAGAAAGTGACGTATTTTCAAAAATCAATTTTTTTTATGAAAATATAGAAATTAATATAACGTTATCGTATATATTCCCAAGATCTCAAAAAAAAAAAAAAATATATATATACACTATGAAAATAATATATTTTAGGTATTATAATAGTACCTATTGGTACGGGCTATACATTTAGACTCTTGTATAGTTAAAAATATATTTTCTTCATTTTTCTACCTGTCCTACTTATTTGAATTATTATAGTTTTATATAATATAGTTTAGCTATACATAATATATAAATCTCATTCGACATTAATGCATAATTATTATACCGACATTAATTACAGAAATTCAAGTTTTAAAGAATTTAATAAGCATTATTGTATTATATAGTAGCTAGATGGGAAATTGGGAGGTACGTGTGTTTTTGGAAAGATACAAAAGTTCCACTAGAGTTTATTCGTTAAAATTATGGTCAAAAAAAATTTGAATTTTATTGTTTTTTTTTTCTTAAACAACATGTCACCTTACCAGCTATTTTTAAATATCACTGTCAATATGAAGTAGCCTATAAAAAACCAATTCGTTCGTTTTTCTCATGTTTATTTCGTTTCAACAATCCTGCAGCAGCAATGACATGCGATAATTTACTGATAACTCCACAATTTGACGGAAGGCAAGGTGGAGGCCATCGCTGTCTGTTTATCCGTGCATTATTATATGATTAGGCATCGCAACTCCGTCCGCGAGTTTTATAATAATTTAAAATTATGGGATCACACACGCGGGCGGACTTGACCCGACTATAATATGGTATAATACCTAATCGAAGCGGCGCAAGGTCAACAAATCGATATTATTATATTGTATAATATAATATTTTATAATCGTCTCGACTCGCGTGCCAGCCCTCCTCCCACCCTTTCCCCACACATCCAATGGAGTATATGGCGAATTGAAATAAGTAGGTACTATATATACGCCATAATGATAATAATAATAAGAAAACGCGCGCGAATCGTAACCCAATTTTATCGTGGCGAACTGGCGAACGACGCCGTTTATGGACGTGATGAGACATATTTAATTAATGTTAATGTTTATAATTTGACGTTGACCACGAAAATAGCCGTGTCCGGTCACGTTCTCGATCGTCTATAATATTATAACATATAATAATAATATTACGTGTGTGTGCAATATAAATTACTATATATAGCAGAGGAGATAAATAATTGCCATGTCGTATAGTTGCAGTGTGTGTCGTGTAGGAGTCTACACACATCGCTTGTTGGTTGTGACGTCTTGTCGTCCGTTATTTAGGCAGTCTGCTGGCTACGAGGTTGTGGGAGGATCGTTTAGAGGATCATCACGGTCAGATAAGTCTCCGCGGATAATATTTTTTTAATACTACAACAATAAAATAACTGAAAATGTGGTTTTTCGTTTGAATTTCGAAACAATATTCTGTTGCGTTATTGCACGGGACATACGTCTCGTGCATGATGAAAAAATAATACATCATTGCTCTTGGAATGTAGGCGCATACCTACGACCTACCTACACTATTATATATATATATGTACAAACACCACACATGTGCGAGTATCACACAAACACATTTAATGGCTAAATGGCGTACCTATACCAACGGAGTGCGTATTATACATAATGTTACGTATGCGAATTATGCGATACACTGTGGAGCGATATATAATAACAAACAACAATAATAATTTATACGAACCACGTGACAAATGGGTTAATCCGCGTGTGTTCATTAGACATTATACTCGCGTCGAAAGCATCGGGGCCGACACAGATTTATAACACAAGTGCGAGCAATGGTCCACGTCGTTGGGTGCACAATAATCATATTATTATATTGCACGACAGTGCAATGCTATACACCAAGGATATTTGTTTATAAAACGCATCACATGTGCATGTGTTGATGATTTGACGTCCATCATAATAATAATAATTATATAATAGTATAGCCAGCACAGGACTTAAAGTGCCAGCCAAAGTAATAATGTAGGTACGTAATAAGAAGTTCGATCACTGAAAGCCCACACGAGCTTTAACACGTCGATTGTCTGCAGCTGCCAACATCACTGCCGCAGTGATAGCAGTAATGCTAAAATTTTACGTCGGGCAATCATTTTTAAACATTTCTGCTGTTGAATAAAAAACCGTTCCAAAGATTGTCATTATCTATACTGTATCATAGCTGTAATATTTTCAGTGATGTCTTACGAAATAAGAATTGTTCTGGCCCCGGACAACTCATCAGAGCACTGTATTTTTGATTTTTTCGTTATAGCAGTACTCAAAAAAATTACTACTATTGCAGTGATGGAAAAAAGACGGTTTTGTTGAAAAATAATTAAGCAAAGTGTCAATCAACGTGTTAATAATACGTCGTACTACATGGGGTGCATCCGGAGAATTTGACAGTTCTCGAACAAGCAAAAGTATTGTCAAATCTTTGCGTACACGGATATTTTCAACAGGAGTAGGTAGGACCTATGTGCAAAAACTATAATAATATGTACGAGTATGTGTCAAAACATTTTTTATTTAAATATCATTAGTTTGTATACATCCGTCATATAGATGAAACATAGTTTTTTTTAAAAGCACCAAGGGTCGGGGGGTTGAGCACCCAATACTCTTTCCGCGTGTGTAAGCCATTAGCACTCTGTATATCCATGTATATGATATATATTGTCGCATGGTATAGATACACACACATTATCAACAGCGAAATCATTATGGACACCTCTTTACAAACGCAGTATACAAATTTTTTTCGACTTTGGTTCGATCACCGTTCGTCATCGTTATATAATATGATTCTGCGGGTGCAGCGAAAATATATATAATATATTATTTAATGGGTATGTACATAGAGTATAAGTATATATATATGCTATATTCATGCCGCGCTTATGATGAACATAACGACCGAAATTGTGTGTATAGAACACGGCATAGGTATTCTTGTTTTATTGTCTGTTAATGATCGCAAAAGAGGGTGTAATAGCTAGTTCCGAAAGTGAATTGCTGCATGTACTTATTATAATATGTCGGACACATAAATCACAATATAATATAATTATGTCATTGCGTAACATAATATTATAATAATGACGTGTTTGTTCATTATTTATTTATGGCTGGCAAGTATAATTTATTTAACACATTATTGTCATTATGACTGCGACTTCGGGGGCTTCGCCCTCTTAAATACTCCCCCGAACTCATCAGAATTATTGTTTCACACAGTGGCGTGGTGAACGACGTTTACCTAATGCAATTGCTTAGCCCTGGAACAAACATTCAAAATTTGTATACAGAAAATTATACCTTTATGGGGGGGGGGGGGGAGTCATTGTATAAATGATTTGCTTTGGGTTTGAAAGATGTTCGCCACGCCACTGGTTTCACATTTTCATAATTTTATAAATATCCAAATTCTAAATAATATTTTAAAACTAATGCGGACAAACTTAAATAGATGTAAATTACTCTAAAAATAGGTAGATATATGTATGCAGTAATGATATTAATAAATCAAATAAAAGAACAATTTAATAGATACAAGTCATATATATTTTAAATTGTACGATATGTACATTTGTCGAACATATTATTATTATTTTTTTTTTTTATTGTTCTTATAAACATCGGCGACAAGACCATTAGTTACAGTTATTTATACTTTATACATACAATTTTTTTTAGATTTAAATTAAGCATATTATCATTCTGTTGCATCATTGTATTGATTGTGAGTGGAATGATTTATTTATTTATTTTTTTAAATTGTATTTCATTTGGATAATATTTTGGTATATTTATTGAGTTAACAGTATACCTAGTACCTACCTAATCTTACCTTTAGTCGACCATTCTCAATGGTCTTGGGTATTCAATACAATTTTTTTGTTGTTATAGAAACAATTTACATTTGACTATAAATGATTTATTTTAATTACATAAATGTATATTTTTATGTTTAAGAACAAAAAAAAAATATTCAAAATATGTATAGGTAGTACTATATTATAATGCATTACAATAAAGGTTTTCCCTTTGGCCTTTAGCCGAGAGCGGCTGGCCAAAGTTTGAAAAATATTATTGGGAAGCAATCAAAACATTAAGATGTATAGGTCTATAAAAGATATATTTATTTTTTTTAATAACTTAACGAAAATTTTTCATTTTATTTTTTTCAATATGCAATTACTAATGTTTAGTGCTCGAGTTAATTTGAATTCAAGTCTGTTGTATCTTTAAACTTTTTTATGTGCAGTTGCTGCATCCAATACAGATATGAAGTCGCTCCAAGTCCCGAACCCAAATAATATATACTCATGATGTCTGCTATAGCGAGTAATTTTATATTAATATGTATATGTACCACCCGCGTGTAGAAAAATAAACCATAATATTATATTATCATGATGACAAGCTGGAATAATTGCAAGACCAGTACAATACTATATTGCTTGGTAAGTATAATATAATATATTATGGCATTAACCATAATAACTACGGATCAGGAGTTGAGATATTACACAGAATAGTGTTTAGCAACTCGTCGTCTCGCTCCGATCGGCTCGACACAATACCGGATCGTATAAATGTAAGTACATTGTGTTAATTTTTTAAATTCGAAAGCGATGAATTAATCGACACGTTGACAAGACGATTTCGAGTCAAGAGTTAGTATAGTATATCGCGGTTAACCCAAAAAAAATTATCGATATTTTTTTTCAGCATTTTTGTAGGCGATATATATTAATTATACTACGTATCATGAGGAATTTTGTGAATTCGGACGAAAATAACCAATTACTATACTCATTAGTTACTTGCAGTTATAACCAACAATAATGCAATTCTTTGACTTAGCTAGCTTTATAGAAACCTTTATTTTCCATAAAAAAAAAAAATAATTCAATTTTATTTCGGAATATCTCATACGGTCATGACTCGTGATTTATAATATTATTATATAGTATTCGCATACTTGCAGCTAATACTTGAACATTGTAGAATCATAAACACGGTCGTTAAATAATATTGAAATGTTTTTTTTTTTTTTTTTTCACTAATATTTATAATTTGCTTCCAAAACGCATTAAACGAGAAGACCATACATTATTATTATAAACTCACTGCGATGTTTTCTATTTGTAAATGTCAAATAGTAGTTTGTTTATCTGCTGCAAGAAGTCGAGATGGAAAGTATGTTCACGAACTAAGGTGGTTACGAGGAAAGTGTGTGTACCGTTAGAAATTTGAATGTAATATACCTACACGTTAATTAATTGATCAATACGCGTTAAATAACGAATTCACAGCGTTTATTATACAGTCTAAAATAAAATAATTAGAATGTGAAAACCGTTTTTGTCAGTTACTATTAAAATATGATCTAATTATCGTCTATGGATAATATAATCATCATCGTACACCTATACTGCAGTTATATAGTCCCGACAATTATTATTTTCGGAATTCCTTCGTTGTGCATATTACGTGTCATTATTATTCATGCCTATATAAAAACATATTAGTACAGCAAATATGAGATTTATCAATTATTGTTATCGTATAAGCTGTGCTAACCTAAGTAAAAACCTATACTGATACAGCAACAACAGTGCCATCATAACATAAAAAATAAATGTCTATGTCTTTAACACAGACGCGTACCGTTTCAAAAAGAAATCCAAACACGAGCAAATACACCGTGATTTATATGTCGATATAATTCTATCTTTTTTTTTATTGCAATTTTTTTAGACGTTTTATGCGTCCACCGCAGCAGTATATTTTTTTCCATTGTGTTTTGCAGAGTCGATCCCAAGTAAGTATATATTATAAGTATGCGTGATTTACGACCTTTGAATCAAATAAGAGGCTTTCAGTTTTGACACAATAACCTCACGATCTTTCATTGCCGACAAATAATAATAGCTTGGGATGGAGGCACAACGTGGCGGAATAATAATTATTATATTCCTGGAAAAACTGGCTACGAGAAATCAAGTCGTCGGAACTACTTTTCGTGTCCTATATATTATAATCCAATATGTGATATAATTGAACGTCTCCTTAAAAGTACTTATATATCAAACCATTTCTACCGTTTAACAAGTCCGTCAAATTACGACTTCGCTTTAAAGAAACTATAGATCGCCTGTTTATAATTATTTTATGCTAAAAATCGATGTAGGTATATCACGTACTTTGTGGTCTATTTATAATCTTTTTTTTTTAAGGCTTCCCGGTGTACGGTGTTGTTTATGAAAAATACGACCCAACGCTTTACTGCGATTATATTATTATAATAATAATTCAATAGACATTACAATATTTTAGTAGAATGTCGACTGCGCAACGAGGATCTTCGGTTAAATTTCTTGAACGTTTAAATGTTTAAGATTTCAAATAATAACGACGATGATGTTTGATGTTGTTAAATTATTTCTATAATTTCTCTAGAACATAATATATTAGTATATATAAATGTAAAAGTTGTCCCGAGATTTATCGAGAATGTTGATTTTGAACCACTTTCGTAGAGAATTTACCGTTTTTTTCTTCTGTTTATTGATAACTTGGACTTAAATAATTATTAATGCATACCAAAGATGTATAGATTATTTCTGGATAAAGCATAATAAAACTTTATATAAAGACAATATAACATTTTCTGAATTTAATTACACATTTTTCCTTAATAATGTCAGATAACAATAGATTCAATAAACATCTTATATGCATAATGATATGATTGAGTATTAAACAGTTAATTCTTGTAATATTATATAATATATATAATCATCCACATTTTTATGGGTTGATTTATAGATATTTCGAAAGTTAATTTGTTTCATTTGGATCGCGATGCTTTTTTATCGTGAGACGTCTTTTGGTACATTTTACAAATAAAATAATAATGTGAATAATGGTTTTAAATTATAAATTTAGGTACACAATTAATCGTTTAACACGAGTCTTATAAGTTATAATTTATTCTCCAGTAAATATATATACCAAAAATTAAATTTAGATCCATTATATCGATTATTGAATGTGAAATACAATAATGATTCATAATCTATAGCAGCTTTCAAATTTTAATATAATAACACGGTTTAAACGTACCCGTCCATCGACAATGTGACCTTCTGAGTCGGTGACTTTATTAATATCTATATTATGTTAGGTTAGGTATATCCGGCTCACAGAGAACGATAATTTATTTAAATATGATTATAAAAAAAAAATAATAATAATAACATCCATTAGTAATATCGTTGGTTTGCCTTTTCTTTTATTCATATCTCCCTCTTCTTCATAAATACGTCATAATATTTTACAACGAAACAGATCGCGATGACGTATATAATCACAATATATAGTATTAATTTCAATTGTCCTTAACATTATTATAATGTGATCGTTTCATCATATTATTTATTTTTAGTCTAACGTATAGGTTATTCGTAACTCGTAAGTAATCGAAACTAAGTAATAAATTGTATAGGTATTTGCATTTATGCAGATGGTACCTATACGAAGTTACCAACATTTTTGTTTTTCAATACGTTTCGAGTTAAATATTTTAAAAGATGAATAAATGTTCTGTTATACCATGTTCAGTTAATAAATCAGTTTAACCTTTTTTTTTTTTTTTTGTACCGCAGCGATTTGTATTATGTAATCACATTTTAGTCTATTAAATAATATTATGATGCCCTATACAAGTTTTCCCGGTTGGTCTCAACTCACGAGGGTTAAACCTGTTTTCTCCCCTAATAATTCATTCTCTGCAGTAGACTGCTGCAATTAAAGAGGGTAGATGTTGCACGTATATAAAAATATTTTTTTAAAGATCCGACCGTAGATATTTAAATTTGTAATAACGCCGTATCGATTACAATATTTTTCATCGTGTTGAGATAATATAATTATTGTCCAAGATGTCGGTTTTTCGTTACTCGACGTAACGGATCTCGATTTCTCTTCTTCTGGAATTAATAACTGTTGTAATTACTTATATGTGGTATATGTATAATATAATATATATATACATAGTTTAAGCTAGACGGGTTTGGTAAAAAATGTATGAAGGAAAAAATGTATACAATTTATTGAAATCATCAGCCAAGAACTAATAAAACACGTAGGTTGCTCGGATATTATATTTTATTATGTGCATAATGCATATTATTATGCTACCTAGCTAATTAGATATCAAAGAGAATAACGTATATTTTAATGTCCACATCTCAAAATGCTTAATAAATTATAATAAACATAATATATAAACGCTAAAACGCCACATAATTAGTGTGTTTTTGATGCAATACCAACACGAAACGCTTATATACTCGTTTTATACTTATAATAAACAGTTGCATCCTATTAAAATATAATTATTATTATTTTTAGTGTTATTCTTATTATATTTACTGTATAGTTGGTATCATCTCCCTTTTATTTTTATATTAAAATTGTAGCTATTGGCTATATCATCACGTCGGTGCAGCTGTAATGTGGTGTGGCTTGAGTACCTACTGGGGGAAAAAAAAATCGATTTCCTAAAATTATTAGTTCTCTGCATAACATCATCCATCAGGTTATACAAGGTCGGATTATTGTTCCTAACACGTTGGATAATTGATGTGGACTACAGCACTATTATTTACGTGTTGTATATATTTATAGAATAGGTAGGTTTATACATAGGCACTATTCGTATCGTAATATTTTAATTTCGTATACTGCACGTGTATAATATAATAAGTAATTACATATACGTCGTGCCCAGTAATGGTTTATAGTACCATCTTTGGTTTCTACATAATATTATAATTTATAATAATCTAATATATTCTGTTGTTGCCTGTTGACTTTGATCGTAAAATTGTTTATTTTTAGTTAGAATATATTATAATGGGCGCTGTGTGATGCACATCGAAGGAAACCCAGAAACCACACACGAAAAGTACATCATATATATATATATAGCGATATAGAATGGTGTGTTGTGTTTAATATAGTTATGGTAGGTACATATAACTTAAAAAAAAATTACTTATAACATCACTTATTATTTGATCAGTGGGTGCAAAACACGAGTTTTAACCTCCCCACCGTGACCATCACTTGTTGATTTAAAACGTACCTAAGCTTGGAGTAGTTTACTGCATATATATTCTTTTATTGTAGGTGCTACATTATAATTTCTTGGATGATTAAAAATCGTCTGCCCACCATCAACACGACTCACCCCATGATCACTCTAGATTTGCAACACTGAAAGTCTGAAAATCGTCATCTGAAAACGGTCTACAACAATAAATTGTATTGTTCTACGCAACTTTTGTCAGCACCGATGACTTTACGGTCATTATTATGTTCACTTGGACAATTTTTTTTTTTTTTTTAAATTAAAAAGAGTTGGTCGTGTTTCGATACTTGTTGTTTGATCGATTAATATCAATATTTTATTTAGGTACCCCTACCAATTTTTGGAAAAAAATTGGTGTGTTAAGTAATGTGTAAAAAAACTAAGAAGAACGAATAACGAGAGTGTTGAATACTCGACACATGTAAATCTGTTGGAGCCGCAATTATCCGAAGCAATTCGAAATAAAGACGTCTGTAAAAAGTCAAAAATCGTTATCAGAGCTATCCGAAAAAGTGTATGATGGAAAAACACGTCATCGGCAAGACATTGTAACATTATTGTAAAATACAAATTATATTTATACAGATAGGTAGGTGCCCACGATATCTACGTTCAGTACGTTCTTAATCAGTTAGCTCATATAAAAAAAACAACAACGAATTACGTTGACATTATGTATAATGATAATATACATTATTCTGTGTTACGCCGCAGATTGACCAAAAAAAAAAAAAATCGACAATATTGTCCGGTGCAAAAAAAGTGAAATTTTTCAATAAAAATTCGATTGAAATAATATTATAATATCGATGTTATAACGGCGCGAAAAACGATAGTGATTTTATAATATTGTATTAATGTATTATTATAGGCGTAACCGACTAATCCGCCGATCAAAATACGCGACGTATTATAACGTCCTATAATAATAATACAATATTAATAATAATAATAATATTATAATACACTTCTGCCCACGACAATAATTATTCGTACCCACGCGAATATTTTCGAAGGCGGAACAATCGCGGACGTTGCGCCCGTCGTGTCATATGGTCGTCTTCGTCACAAAATATGTTCTTTACCTACAGCCCAATTAAGTGAATGATGCGTATTGATTTTTTTTCACAATATAATTATAATTATATTATATTTTTAATCGACGCCATATTATTATCATTATATAATATTATAATAACTAAATAACGACGTTATCGTCGCGCCATTCGTCGATTGCGTGTGCGGCATAACTTTGACATGAGTGTGTATACGAATATTACCTACATAGGATAGGGTGGGGAGAGATCGGGTGATAGATAGAACGAAAAGAATTCAAACGGTCGTCGGCCGAGAGCTTGCCAAAAACGTTCTAGTGATGAATGACAATGCGTATTTACTACGCGACGTTGCGACGATAATAAATCGTAATAAATTTAATATGGAAAAGACGGCGCTGTGACGTTATTACATAATTTTATATTACTATGATGTAGTCTGCAAGAGGACGACACGGGCCTCATCCCGGCGGACAGCGTGGAACCCACATCAGGCAGATGATGGAGATACCAAAAGTGTAGTTGACCCCGGATGAGCTCGGTTTCGACTAATAATATAAGAATTTTATTTTCCAAGCATCATATTTCGACACCAGTATTGAGTGAGTTTTCAGGATATTTCTCGTCGTATTGTGTACACAACATCGTCAAAACCTATAAACATTGATTGGAATGTGTGGACAAACGTGATATTAATCACAACTTCTATCTAATTCGGGAAAAAATTATTCCAAATACTTAAGTATACAGCTATAAACATACAATACATAATATAATACGATAAAAATTTTAATAAAACACTTTAAATAATATTATACGTACACCATTTTAAGTTGTCTTATTGGTTTATAAATGTAAACATAATAATATATTGTATTCATATAGATAAGTTGTTTATTCTGAGATAATTTATTCGGTGCACATTTGAACTTCTTAATGCATCATAGGTACGCATGATGTGTTGTTAACTTATATTTATAGCATATTGAAACGTTTTTAACTCTCAAGGCGCATATCACTTTACATGTCTACAGTCTACACCACCGTAAATCTGGACTTGAACTTCTTACAGCAACAACAACAACGACGACGACGACGATATATTTTATTTAAATAGTCTCGGCCGAAGAATTCCAGCGGCAGCGAACGTTGTCTAATAAAAAAAAATAGTCTTTTATGAAAAAAGGGCTGTTTTTTTTCTCTCATACCTTAGTAAGTGGAAAACGTGTTGTGTCTTGTGTACTGCCTCCGCCGCCGCGACCTTGGAGCCACCAATGCCAACGACACGCACGCGCTCACCCGCCGCCGACACGTCTCTTCACTTTTCCTTTCGGCGGCCTACCACCGAGCGGACCTCTCACCACCCCACCCCGGTGGCCGTTCTTGCCGCCGGTCTACGGACGGGCGACGCGACCACCGACGCCACTGCCACCAAGCACTCCCAAAACGCGTTCTCCGGTGTCCCGCGACGGTCATTCCGCGCGCAATCGTCTCAATACGCTCGCGCACTTCCGCCGCTCGAGTTGTTCGCTGTCGGTCACCCGTCGGATATAACACATTATTATTATAATTATTTCGAAACACAACGACGTAAAACTATCGTTTTTTTTACGCGCGCCCGTGTAGACATTTACGACCCGACGACCATCGACGAAGTCTTTCCCGAGTGTATTCCGTGAGTATTTGTTTATTATTAAAGCTATTGCATGTACTTTACGAAATTACACCATAGATTTTACCTACCTATATAGGTAATATAGAAGAAATTGATATGTATCATCAGTTATAGGTTACCTCTTAGGTGTACGGCTGTACGCCTTCGATATCATAATGCTAGCGATAATATTGCAGGTCTCGATGAAAATTAAATTAAACTCTTAAATTCATTAATACCTGTCTATACAATATATATTTGACACTAATACGCGAATAATATGGGGGTTGATCTTAAATCAGGATACAGTAATTTTTCTGGTAATTTCTTGCGTAGGTACCTAATAAAAAAATAACATTTTTTTTTCATGTCATCGAAATTTCACCTAAACTAAATTAAAACTAATTTCATTTGAAAACTCAAAACAATTATTAACAAATTAAGTATTGGTTTAATATTTATTAATTAGGTATATGTATCGAAACCTGAAAAAGATTCTACATCGGATGATATTGTGAAACTAAAAATCTATTTTGTCATTTAAAAAAATAAATACCAAACTTGAATAATTATTGATATAAAAATAGCTACCCAAAAGTGAAATCCCATTTAAAACTCGCGTACGAATTTTGTATGGTAAAACCTGGCATGGTGAAATTTTTTTCTTATAAATTACTACTCGAAGTGGGTTCATAATTATATTTTTTGCTTCTATAGTAATAATGTACCCGTAAATACATGTAAATACAAAACTGAGGTCACTGAAAAACTTTTATCTCTCAAAGTTCGAACGCTACAGTATAAGCCTAGGAAAATTCACTCTTATTTTCGTTCTCTTAACTTAGAGGAACAGGAAAATCCTCGATTACCTCTCAAGTATATAGAATATTTTTCTTCGTTTTAATGTTCATACACGAACGTGTTTTAAGTTGGTCACTCGTACAAGACTTGTATATAAGAGACGACATTTTTGTTATTTTCTCGTTGTTCGTTTTTACCTAAATGTGTATACTGCGCTGTATACTTAGATGTTGCAGTAGGTATAGGATATATCTATATTGTACAAACTCTTACCGACCGGATTAAATATTAATCTATAGGTATAATACGTCATGTCGCTATTATAATACCTACGTCCCACCACCTGTTAACAATTGTAGTGCAGATGCCCAACGACTTCTTTTCTCTGCTGCAATCGAGATTCAGTTATTATATAAAGCGAGGAAAAAGGTATATGCGTGGTCGTGTACATTCATAATATATATATATATATATGTATAGTAAATAACATATTATATACTTCTACGTAGCCACGTAGGTACATATATATTTCATACTTCAGAAATCTGTTAGAATAAGCCAATAAGCCTCAAAAAAAATAAAAAATATATATATATTGAGAGAGGATAGGAACGTATTACAAGTTATACAACACAGGGGATTGTCAGGACGAACAAAATTATACATACTACATATTATATTCACTTGCCTATATTCTGTCACATTCAAAATGTGTCACGTATGAAATATTCATTTTATTATATCCATCGATTATGTATTATATGTGAAAAAGCAGGGATTTAGATATTTTCCAAAATGTATTTTCATTGAGTCTGTATTTTGGGGAGATAAAAATATTTTAAAATCATTTTGTTATTGTAGTACCTATACTTGGATTCATTACGTTTCATTCAAAATATACCTAAACATAAAACTCGAGGAAACTCTAAACTTGTATATAATACCATCAACGTGAAATAAAATATTTTTAGGATTCATAAGTAGGTACCCCTATTATATACATTAGTACATTACTATATGTTTCTATTTATTTTTAACATTTCATTGTATATATTGGTATGCAACAATTTCTCAAAATGGATTTTTAATATGGTTTCTATGATTGTGCAATGTGCTTTGCATCTTTCATAATTCCAAATAATTTATTAGCACTTAACGTTCGATTTCGTTTAACCTCACATTTTCTGTTACGTGAAGTGACAGTTACGTTATATTAAAGTTAATTTTTTAAAATACGACTCAGTGGTTTTGTCACAATTATATTTTTAATACACCTTGACCCGAGTGCAGCCTTTAATCCTAAAAAACGTGCGAAATATTATTTTCATTGTAGTTTTGTGTAATACTTATGCAGAAGCTTATAGTTTATAATATAAGCATTAGAAAAATTCACATGACCTTTAATGTTGAACGCATTAACAAATATAATATAATGTCTCTACTCTTTATGTTTTATACGAAAACCCCGTAGCAATGAACTAATTCGAAAACAACGACTACTACTAAATAATTATTAAGAACGAAGCGAGCGTTAAAATCTTTCGAATAATAACAAATAACAATAAATAATACCTAGGTATAGAGGTACTATTTCTATATATTAATCTCCACTCATATGCGGTGTTCAAAGAATGTGATTACGTATGGTTATCGTCTTCGACGCTAAAAGCGATGTTTATGATATAACAATAAATAATAATCAGTGGACATGTATAATTGTATATAATTAACGTGTGAAATAATAGGAATGTTCAAGATTATGCGATATACCACGTCGTCGTTATGGTCATTGTTGCAATGCGTGTGTTCTCTTATTCCTTTTCCGTTTTTGACGTTTTAGTCACACAGCGGGACAGGATTACATTTTTTTTTACCTTTACATAACCATATGTAGGTACCGACGATTTTTGCATTGTGTTTTGATATCGCGTAGGTAGGTATTACACGTAGTTTTTGTAACGAAATCATAAGCTGTATAGGTATGCCTATATATGTATGAAGTGTATATTCATATATATATATATAATATATGAACATGTGAATATATATATACACAGCGTTCTGGACCGGATAGTACCGAGACGAATGACGTTTAAAAGGAAACAAAAATTCGCGATGTCTTCGCGTGTTGCGCAAGTCGGGTACGATCACTCGGTCGGCAGATGATGTATATTTTCTTTATCGTTTCATCATCGGTGAGCCTAATATTGACGGATATGAAATCATAATTCCAATTTTTTATTAACGCTTTGATGCGTATTTTAATCGAAAATTTTCATTTGTCAATAACATCATTGCTTTCACGTAGTTCTTAAGTTCCGGCGCCATCGCGTTATATATATATTATAGGTCCCATTGATCATTATTATTTTTATTATTATTTCCAAGAGAGTTTTTTTTTATGCCGATCTAGTCTTGCGCGCCTGTCGAATAAAATAGCTTTAAATCGTTTTCGATTAATTTTGTCGCCTCACAAATATTCCAATTATCATATTTTATATACACATTTACACAACAAAATATTAAATAACTAGCTTATTATATACGTTCATATACTTCATAATATAATATAATCATAACTATATCTATTCTGGAATTTAAATTGATTATAATATTATAATATATTGTGCCAAAAATATATCTACCTATATAAATTGTCAGATTACAATAACGATTAAAAAAGTAATATCATACCCAGATATTTTGAACTAAATTCGGCACACCGTTTTGCCCACATTATTCATACTATTTGTACATTATTTGTATTATACCTGTATATGATAATATTGTACAATGTATCGACTTCAGCTTGATCTGACAAATTTTCGTAATTTTATAAATCAGCCAATATTGTTAGTCATAAATCTATAATATTGATACGTATATTTTTTCGTTGCATTTAACTCGATTTCGACATATGCAGCAGTCTAGACTCCAAATCTATGCTTGACCTCTATAGTATGACAAAATAAAAATATTTAATCAATCACGATTCTTATAATAATGCTTAAACACGTTCGTGTATTTGTTTATTTATGATTTCATATAAGCTAATAAATATTCCGCCACATTTGCAATGGAAATATTTGAATTTGATCACCTGCTGTAGTGATGCATACTCGTACAAATCAATGAATCACTTCAATATATTTTATAGTTGTGCAACAGGTTGTACTTGCCTACATATTAATTATTATTTATTGTACAATCCATAAATATGATTATCGATTTAGTATTTATAGGTACACTGAAATGTAATCAAATAAATTTACAAAACGTGTACATGCTCACGCATGATATATATATTATCAGGGCTGTGAATTTAATGCACTTAAAAACTATTAAATATGCATGCATGTATGCACTAAAATCTGACAAAATATGTTCTAAAATTCTTAAAATATGCTAAAAAAACTACAAAAATTAAATTTTTATTTTTATTTTTTTCATTAGTAAATGTTTTTTTTATTAATTTTAGTTTAAATATTAGTATTTTTACTTCTTGATATGAGTATATGAGTTATTGATCTTAACTAGTCTTGGTCTTCGTCGAGTTGATATCAGCAAATTAATTTAATCTCGACTTCAATAGTACAATAGGTAGTCAATAATATTATACATTAAATACCCGAGTAAAAATAGAATTATTTCGATAAAACTATAAAAGTTATAGTTTATACCTACTATAAGATTGACCGAAAAAATGTAAATATTACGAAAAAAAAACATTTAAACAAAAATATTATTAAAACATGCATTTGTATGCCCTAACCCATGAAATATGCGAAAATATGCAAAATAAAATTTAGTATTTGAATTACAAATAAGTCAAAACAAATTTTGACCGAATCCATTTTTTTATAAAGTGTAGCAAAAAAAACATGCAAATGCATTAAATTCACAGCCCTGTATATTATATATATATATTATGATAAGTATAATACAGACATTAGTCTTACTCGATATACCTTGCAAAAAGTCAAGTATATGAAACGCGTGTGTACTGAAATTTCTAAAATTACAAGAACAAAATCGACTGTAAAGTGTAAAATATGTCTTAAGGTCATATAACATAATATTATACATTTCACTATAATTTACTACATATATATCCGTAATTAAATTAAATCTACAGCAACTATTCTATAACCCTGCTGTATATACCCTAAATTAATTTGTTCCATTACATATTTTATTTCATACGTGTTTTGACATGGCGAAATACAAGTAGATTATTATATTATTTTAATAATTTAATGTACATAGGTATAGGTAGGTACTTGCGGAGCCGCGAACTCGCGCATGATACATTTATTCCCCTGATAATTCGTCGTGGATCATTAATAATTCATTTCGATTTTTGCACTCCGGCCGCGAAGGCACATTATTGTTTGTACTGCATTCATATCGACAAAAATAATATAATTTATAGATTAAAAAAAAAAACACCAAATAATGGTCTTTGTCAAAATACTAACAGCACACGTCACTAATCGTCGCGGATTTCGGGCGCCAGGGTTCGGGTGCGATTATAATAATCTGACAGATTTTTAGAATTATGACGGAATTTCTTGTGCACAGGCGTGTTTTTATTGTTCACTATTTATTTGTCAAGCACAAGTGTTACGTACGAAATATCAGAACAAAATATTTTCGGTTTGTGATTTTATATACCTCTAAACTTTTGCCAAATGCTCAAATCGTACAGCTCTTCGATTTTTAACGCGTGATGGTTATGCGTCATTTCGTACAAATAATAAAATATCACAAGAAATGTCGTTTTAGTATATAAATTATATTCTAATTGATAAATACATTAAAAAGTAAAAAAAAAATCAATATATGCATATGGTCGTTTTCGTAGCTATATACATACCTAATTCCTATATGTGTATATGATGTACATATATACGATTCAACCAGGTTTGAAATAGCTGTAAGAGACGGATTGATTTCGTAGATCACACCCATTTGGTCAATATTGAATAAGATCCGATGATGATGGCCGTCGAAAAAGACTCTCGATGAATTCATAATTAATAATTTAATAGTTTTGTCACGTCCCGCGGCCACAGAATAGGTAATCTTCACCGCCCTTATATCGTCTTCGTGACGCTAATTCCTGATGCGCGATCACAGGATTTGATAAAATATAAAAATAATTTCAACGGTCGCGGGACGGATTAACATAATATAGAAAAACAATCGCAACACATTCCGTAACAATCGTAACACATTATATATATTTATCACACGAAGGTAAAATGCTGCTGCTGCAGGTTCAACGCACTCTTGGCTTTCACCACTATATAATAATATTATATAGGTGGTACATCGATGGCGCCATAAATCCACGACGTTATACCATATTGGTACCACGTGGTACGCTGTCTTAACGACCCCTTGCACCGGCTGTAACTGTTGTTGAACTTGACTGTTGGTACCCATACCACATGCACTACACACTCGTCGACGCGATGGTGTGCAGATATCACTATATAAGTACATATTTTGTGTAAATATAACATATAGTGATCGACTGCACGACGGCGATCGGTAGGTCGAATTTGGATTTGCGTAAAATATTATACTGTGAAGATAATATAATATTATTATAGTTAGATATTGCGCCGCATCCAAAACCACGTGGCAATAGTAAACCGAACATATACATATATTACCGTCGTTTGTCAACGTGAAAATGGAAAACTTTCGCTTCGACTCGAAGGTCGGTGAGATTTCTAGAGGACGGCCAGTCATCGCGTCTATCAGATATAGCTGCTGTTGCTGCAGTAGCAATAATAATGAAAGCGGGTGTGCGCGAGCGCGCGTCTATTCTATTTGCAGGACGGAAATGATAATTATTTTTTTTTTCATGTATATATGAGGTTCAGACATATTTTTATGACGTTCACGAGATATGTCAAAAAATGATAAACGTGATAAACGCGAGGATTTGCTGGGAAAAATAAAAGTAATATTTCTATTCATCGCGGTTTTGTAATGATCATCATCATAATATATAGGCGAAAAATTTCTTTGGTGAAAAAAATATATAAATTGTAGGTGCCTACCTGTCTATATTTATCTAGAATACATCATCGTCTGTCTTTGAAACACAATATCTAGAATACATACATATTACACTGTAATTGTATTGTTTTCAAATAAGGATTTTAATATTTCGAAATTGTCCGATTGATATGATGAGCGCCGTCGTGTATTATACAACATTAACAAAACAATTGTTTTGTTTCAAATAATAGCTCTGCAGCAGTGAAGAAGTATATACATATATAAATATATACTAATTATAAATAGAATCTTTGTCAAAACAACATCTTATAGCTGTGATCAACGCATAAGATCTATATAATGACTTAATTTGTTCCATAATTACGTTAAAAATATTGTCGCTGCTAAAACGAATATAATATAATGTGAAGTCTTCAAGTATAGTGTTTTGTTATTCTAAGTCCGACAAAGTGACTCATATAATTTACTGGAAATATTATTATTGCTACCTAATATACAGTAAAATTCCGCAGCCATCAAAAGCGCAATGAATAATGATAGGTAATCGCGGTCGTGTAATGCATACCGATTAATTAGTCAGTATTATATAGGTATACACGTAAATAAATAATTAATTTGTTCGAGATAATATTATGGTATAAGGTATATATATTGGTCCCGGAAATAGTAAAAAAAAAAAAACTCTGTTCCTGTACAAAAAAGTAGAATGTGGACTGATGTGTACGTTTATTGTGTACAGTCGGCAATTGAGTTTTCGTTAAGTCATTTTTTGAGCGGAGGCGAAATCACAACGCGCTGTACCCGCGATGTAGACGATGTAGTCAGTATCCGCAGGCCGAACCTATTATTTTATTTTCCACATAATTTCTCGCGAATAGTGTGCGTTATGTAACATTATTATTATTCACATTATGTGTCACTATATATTATTACGAGTGTGATTCGTCACTCGACGATGGGCGCACAGCAAGGACCACGCCGCGCCGTTCGAATGACTGCAGCAATACATAATATTGTTTTTGTCGGGATAAAATATTATCAAGTCTACCCGTGTACAGACGCGTGTGTGATGATATAATATGAATAGTCATCGAGTTATGCATTTAGAGCAATTTTTCATGTCTGAAATTTATTCAAAGCTTGCTGCAGGTAACGCGCGCGCGCGCGGTCTAATTATTTCTATTTTGAATATTCAAATAAGAAATGTGCAGTGGCGGCCAGTGATCTGCAGCTATACGAACAATATAATGCACGCATTTCGACCATTAGTTGTTTAGTGAGTAGTATATTGTATGCTATTGTGATTTTTTTTCTTGCCGTCTAGTGAAAACCGAAACGAATAAGATCAAAGATTTTTAAACGTTTTTTAAATATTGAAAAAAAAAAAAATGTACATTTATAACGTTATATATTATTATGAGCATAAACATTGTATTGTATACCCGTTGTAATGGGTACACGCTGAACCAACAAATACGAACGTATTATTATTGTAATGTGTGTTCAAGTTTTATATTTGAGTATAAGAGTATATATAGGCATACCAACAACGATTGTAACACGATATTTTTAATGTTTATATAGTTTTCGCTCATATTTGGTTTCGATTTCTTTTGCTGCAGTGATTAACGATGCGTGCAGGAGCAAACTTTCATGCGACGAATAAAATATATCATTATACATTTTTCCATGTTATTGAGTTCAAAACGTCGAAATCTGACGGCCGAGTCAGAAAGTTTTAAAACACGTTCAATTCGGAAACCGAGACACTTCCTATTTTATACTATACATATATATATATATGAACCTACCTAAGACGGATATACGGACTTTCCTCTGCACCTTTACATCGTGTTCGCGCGGTCCAGCAAACCGTTCTTTTTCGAATGCTCGTAAGATTTCACTGTTACGTTTCGTTAAATATCTGAGTAATTTAATCGCCGAGTAGATACCTACAAATATTTACACCATAATCTACGCACGTAATATTGTTATTTGTCGTTCGAAAATTCCAAACCAAATTATAATAATTATTGTGACAATAATACTATGACGTATTATAGGTAGGTACATACATGCCTATTTCATATCATTACTATCGATTTCATTGCAACGTGAATTCTTCCAACTATTAAAATCATTCGTCTCGTAATTATAAGTCCACGCGATTTTTTTTTTAAATCGTTTTAAACATAATATATTATGATAATTATATTATTATATTGATAATTGTCAATAGTTATCGCGCCGACGGCGACGACGAAGTTTGAACAACGCGCACATTCTTGCCATATACTTAACGTTTCACTCATAATAGACACACGACCTATACCTCTTATTATTATAGACAGGTACTGAGGTACCTATAATATTATATATTCGAACTCGACCCACCGATTTTCTCCCGTAATTACACAAAAGCTAGTATGTTTCGTAAAAACAAAGTGTCGAAAAAAAATGGTTTCAATAGTGAAATACAAAACGATAATGACGACTTAATGATTAATACTAATTATTAAATTACTATCGTAAATAATTTTCATCGATTATTATTGTCGATGTCGGTGTGCGTATAGCCATAATATATATGTTATATTAATGCAGATAGTTGCGTGCGCGGCGTAAAAGCCATCATCACACAAGAACGATCGAATTTCCAAAAAAAGAAATTAACAAAACACTATGTATATGTAGAACCGTTATACCGTTGTTTCGGTCTCACCCAGTGCAGCAGATCAAAATCCGGGAACTATAAAATCGATTGCGCAATATTATCCTACACGACTCTGCCTACACGTGTTTGGCGCGATCACATTACCTATACTACCTGTTTTATTATTATTTATCACTATTCGAATTCCGTTCTACGATGACGGACCGCTTTCGTTTTCGTTCGCATTCTCCTCGTCCACACACGCGAATATCGTCGTCGTCGTCGTTTGACCGGTCCATTTTTCTCCTGCGCCAATGTATACCTACACCTACCTATAATAGTTGGCAGTTGCTGAGGTGGTTGGACAGGAAGCATCTCCGAGCTCCGACTGATCACGTATTATCGCGTGCGCGTTTTATAGGACCCCCGTCGTACGTAGGTATGCCTATACATAATAATATATTTTATTAATTAAAATAAAATATCGTCTCGCCGCGACAAGTTCACTTTCTACACATAATACGCACGGGCACATGCCGCCTGTAAAATACGAATAAATAATAATAATATGTTGATTTCGCCGAGCAAATTCGCTCGGTCAAATGCATGGCAGCCCGCAGGAGAACACAACTTACTGCTGCAGGCAACCGTAGTCTGTCGGATGGCGACGGTGATATACGGTTTGTTGACTTTGAAAAACGAAAAAAAAACCTCGTTTAATAACGATTATTAATATTCTTTTATTAAAGACGATGTATAATTGCCTTACCTGCATATCGTCTTTGCGACTCCAGCGCACATGTAGAACATGCATATTTTTTTGCCCACGAACACTTGATGGTAATGGTTTCGTTTTTATTTCTCTTTTCCGTTCCAAGGAATCTCGACGTTACCAATCATAACGAGTTTTTTTGTTTCAATTATAAAATAAACGTAGCCACGTTAAAATATGTAAAACGTTTGAATAATATCGTTTAAAGAAGAGAAAAATATTATGAAACGAGAACCATTTCGGCATAGGAATTATTATTAATATAATATTATAAAATGGGTAGGACGTACTATACAT
The DNA here is from genome assembly GCF_037042655.1 of Diuraphis noxia. Lineage (NCBI taxonomy): Eukaryota > Metazoa > Arthropoda > Insecta > Hemiptera > Aphididae > Diuraphis > Diuraphis noxia. Next base: position 9,744,693 of record NW_028301713.1, on the reverse strand, counting down.
AGTTAGACATCAGACATCAGACATCAGACATCATTCAGTGTTAATCGAATTTGTTTCGTCTCTGACAATGCGCAATACAATAACAATTATTATTATTGATGTTAAATTGCTCATTTAATACATTTATAATTATGAACGTTCGTCTGCAGCATTTCGTTTGTATAATGTAATTATATAGTAAAATGTATAATAAAATGTTCACTATCGTAATAGATTTATTTTTTTACCGGATGACTATCAGGGTCGCAGTTAATGCATTTACATCCGCGAGTTAGTTAGAAGTCGTCCATGGTAATTGCCGACTACTGATCAGAACGAAAATCATCGGTTCGCAAAAACAAGATGATTATAAAGAAGTGGTTGAACGGAAAAAAATAAAAATATATAGTAATCGAGATTTTCAAATTGCAATAATTACCAGTAAGGACGTAAACGTTTGCGTGTTATTGTTGCTCGTCTACGCCCTACAGCCGTACATGCAGTGCTGATGCAGTTTTACCTGCATAAACATGCGTGGTAAACTCGAGTGAATAATTATATAAGAATCCGAGTAGGTAACGAGAAAAACATATGCGCAGAGGCCAGACGCGTATTCGCTGTCGTCTGTTTTGGCAAGATCCAATTTAAAAAAAACTCATATTTCCGACATTTTTATTCACCAGCACTGATGAACGTCATCAAACTAAATTATAATATTATACTTATAGCCAACAGTATTTACTGTAAAGCATCGTGAGTCAAACGACGTACCTATATGTTATTTTGTATATAAAAATAAAGTTAAAACTCGCACTTAAAATATAAGTACAGAGGTGTGTAAAATATTTTTTGCAGTGTCGCAGTGATGATCAAAACAAGACTTTCAAAATTTTGAATTTGTTCAATTGTTTATTTATGTATTTTTGAAATTTTTTGGGAATTTAGAGTTTTTGGAGTATTTTTTTGAATTTTAAAAACAAAATATGAATTATAAATTTTGTTTTGTGATTTTTACACAGCAACCTGATTTTTATATTATTAAATAAATACATCAGGTTATAAAGTAGGTACTAGTAATTCGTGTTATATTATCGGCCAATAGTTGAAATATCAAAATCTAGATGGTGAGTTTAGGCGATGTATACGATAAACAGGTCAATAAGTTATGGTCATACATCTAGTAGTCTGTACAAAATTTTTAAATTTGATATCGATTATACATTTATACTACTAATACTTATTTCAAAATAAAAATACGCTTATAATATATTTTGTTATTGTTATTTGTTTAGTTATTTTTAAAATGCATTTTTTTAGTCATTTTTGAATTTTTTAAAGACATTCTTTGGGATTTTTAGGACATTAAAGCCCCAGTCCAAATTAATAGCTAATTAGTTTTCGACAGACACTTATTTGATATAAGCGTAACAAATAAAAAACTTCTTACAAGCACAAATCTATTGTACAGTCAAATGTATTTCTAGATAATTAAAAATATATAACCGTTTTTATTAATATTTATATACATACGATCTAAAAGCAAAATAATAAATTTATGATTTTTATCGCATTGCCTCAGCAGTTCGCTGCATGACAATCGCGTATTGCAGTTATATCCGTTTTTGTTTTTTTTTGGTATATACAACCATAATAAGTACATCCTCCGTGAAATTAATTATTACACTACTATTAAGTATAGCAGGCACGCTATTTATTGTACGCATGATTGGACGTATAGATCTATGTTATAAAATTAAATAGTTTTTTTTATTTTACTTTTCCCCGAACGAAAAAAGAAATAAATTTTTCAACTATATTATGTCATAAATAAAAAATAATATCGATGTAAACAACAACACAGGCCACAGCGTGCCGATTTTATTTTTGTTACAAAGTTTCGAACGTTGAATGTCACGTATAGCTTAACATCAAACATTGGTACTTATACATTGTATCATGTCATTAATTCGAGGAACGTGTGTTGAAAATGATTTTGACGGTGTCCTTCTATTACTCTGAGCATTTTCGCTTACATTTTATTAGAAGTTTCGGACAATTTAATCATAATTTAATTTGAATGTGACCTGATATACATATTGGTACAATCTAAATAGTTCCGGTGTGACAATTATCGTATTATAAAATGTCTGCACGAACGATTTTAGGTGATATACCGGCATTAATAATATATTAGTTACTCAACAACCATGGCGTAATGGATAACTAGGTGATCAACAAAAAATATATCTGTATGATAATGCCATAATAATCCCCGTTAGTTTTTTTTATCAATTCTATAATACTTAAATTAAATTGTTTTTTTTTTTTTTTAAGAAGTTAAATAATTTTATTAAAATGTATGTAATTTTGAAATAATCATAGGGATATTTTAGGATTTTCCAACAAAATTTATTAATTCATTTTAATATTACATTTTATTATAGTTATACGATGTTCACCTATTATTTGTAATAAATTAGCATGACATTTTTAAATATTTATAAAATCGAAAAACTAATTAAATTTTTTTCAACAGGTCCTAATAGATCATGAAAGGGTGGAGATTGGTCGTGCTTCTTTGCACGGCCTTGCTGAGTGAACCAGTACGGCCACAAGAAACATGGAGCCGGCCGGAAACTGCAGAAAAACGTGTTGACGATTGGGTACCCATAACGGCGTCTTGTCCAACGTGTCATAAGAATCTAGAATCTGGTGGCGAAGCAGGCGGCGTTGACGAAGTCGGACGTCTGTTAAATCCACCGGCCGTCCCCTCTAGCCGTGCATTTAATTTTAATGCCAAACAAAACAGTTTTAACCGGGCTCCAGCTGGTGAACCGTACGAAGTCACAACACCAGCGGCATCATCGGCTCAGTTCTTCAGCCAACAACAAGCGTCGAAAATACCGCAACCAGTGCACTTTCCGGTACCATTTTTCAACCAACAGAACCCGTTCCAGGGTAGATTTCAGGGAGTACCCAATTTCCAACCACAATTCACGTTCATACCTCAACCACAAATCCAACCCGTGCCGAAGGAAAACAAAGTGACATTTCCTGAATCACCGTTCATCCAGCAACAAAACAAAGGGTCGGTGCAACTTGTGTACGTTCCCATTGAAGCATTACAGAGACAAAAGCCCAGGTTGCAAGCCGATAGGCCGATACAGCAACAGTCACAGATCGACACGAAGGCGCAATCTCCGTTTGAAACTGGAAAACTGAAGTTCCAAAGACCACCGCAACCATTTGAAGGTCAGTTCCCGATTGCTCAACAGTTCGGACAAGATCCTAATCGTTTTGCACCACCACCACCACCGCCATCATTTGAACAGAATGCGGCCCGTTTTCCACCACCATCACAGTTATTTGAACAAGGTAAACCTAGTTTCCCAAATCAACTGAAGGAACAGCGTCCAGAGTTTTTGCCTCAAAATGAACAGCCAGTTGGTCCACAATCATTTCAATTTGTCGAAGACGCAAGAAATCCACCTTCCAACTTTTTCCAATTTCACGATAATAGATTCCAAAAACCGTCCTTCGAAGATAAACCAAAAGAAACAAAACCACAAGGACAACAAACTTTCACGCCCAATCAAGATGAATCAAGGCAAGAATCTGCACAAAATTTCGTTTCAAACTTTGACGGAAATCGACCAAGACAGGGACCACCACCACAACCACAGAATTTACAACCGAATCTCCAAGAAACGAGACCAAGACAAGAACCACGACCCCAAAGCGCCCAACCTAATTTCCAAGAAACAAGGCTAAAACAAGAGCTACCACCACCAAAGTTTATCCCCAAATTTGAGGAACCAAAATTAGAATCTCAACAACAGTTCGTTTCCAATTTTCAAGAAACAACAAAGCCGAGACAAGAACCTCTTCTACCACCGCAGTTCATTCCTAAATTTGAGGAACCAAAATTAGTACCACAACAACAGTTTGTACCGAATTTCCAAGAAACGAGACCGAGGCAAGAATCATCACCATCGCCGCAGTTCGTACCTAAGTTTGAAGAACCGAAGTTGTTACAACCTCAAGCACAGTTCATTCCCAATTTCCAAGAAACTAGGCCAGGACAAGACACACAACTACCACCTCAATTCGTTCCTAAATTTGAAGAACCAAAATTAGAACCTCAACAACAGTTCATTCCAAATTTCCAAGAAAATAGGCCAAGACAAGAATTGCCACCACCAGGGCAATTCGTTCCCAAGTTTGAAGAACCAAAATTAGAATCTCAACCACAATTCGTTCAAAATTTCCAAGAAATTCCACAACAAGAAACAGCGCAACAAATATTCACTCCCAATTTCGAGTCATTAAGGCCAAAACCAGAAATTCAACAAAACGTTGTCCCTAATTTCCAGGAAACGAGACCTAAACAAGAACAAGAAATAAAACAAAAATCAAAGCCGAAGGTTCAACTATCACAACCTTCGACATTAGCACCTCAGCAGTCATTTGATTCACCAAGCTTGACTGAAAAAGCAGTACTAACTCCATCAACACCATATCCGCCTCCACATCAACCTCCACTTTCTGTTTACATGGAAAAACGACTGGATAACAAGATAAACGAAGTTCTGACCATACTAAAAGACGCAAAAACTATACCAGTGTTAGATACAATTGGCAATCGTTCACCCAAAGTGTTTGTCGGACCAACTGATCTTGATGTACCTAGAGGTTATGTTAAATTTGCATTGCCTTATTTATCGTCACTCGATATTACTAAAATTGATTCAATGGCTGATCGCTTACCATTTTTCGTCGCTCCACTTAATTTTAAGCCACCGCCTGGTTACGCAAAAATTCCATTCCCACCACCTCATATAGGATCAGTAGTTGTGTCTTCCAAGTCTCCAGTTGTTCCCTCTACTACCGAACTCAATCCATTCAAACTCACGTCTCAATTGCCGACTGAGGTGAACTCTTTACAACCATCTGTGTCGAGTACTACGCAAAGAGTAACCGAAAGAGCTCAACCTAGCACTGATGTCACGTCAGCCACACCTAAACGAAATCGGCAAAGAAAACCATTACATAGGGGTTCATTGACCAGTTTCAGCACGACTACTCCTTTGAATGATATCACAGAACGTCAAAGAGATCAATTTACAACACCAGCAGAACTACAACGGTTACCAGAAATTTCAACTTCGGTGAATGATCAACAACACTTTTTGGAGAGTACACCAACTTCCATTAGACAGAAATTTTCACGAAAACCAGCGGAACAACAACAAACCATTTTTGAAACTACGCAAGCATCTGTTGAAAAACAGCAACAGCAGTTTGATAACACACAGAAACCACAGTTTGATAACACACAACAACAACAGTTTGATAACACACAACAACAACAACAACAACAGCAACAGTTTGATAACACACCACAACAACAGTTTGAGAGCACACAGCAACAGCAATTTGGAAATGTACAACAACAGCAATTTGATAACACACAGCAGCAGCAATTTGGCAACACACAGCAGCAACAGTTTGACAACACACAACAACAGCAGTTCTTCGCAGATCAACAAGTTCCACAAAACCACCAAAACTATTTAGACAATTTGTCTCAACTCGAACAACAACAATTTTTCAATAATCAACAACCAAGCCAACAGCCATTTTATGAAAATCATCAACAACTTTTAGACAATCCTTCTCAAACCATTCAAGAGCAAATTCCAAACAATCCTCAATCAGTAACTGATCTAAACAATCCGGAAAGAAATCAGCAGCAGTTTATTTCTAGCTCAACTGAAAAACAGATATTTAAAAACTTTCAACAAATACAACCACTTTCCCAGTACCAGGTGGGAAATAACTTTTTAAACCAACAACAGTCATCCACTGAACAAGTTCAACCGGCTTTCAATACTCCTCAAACCGTATCCGAAGAACCTCTGACGGTAGCAACGTTATCCCCCACAGAAACACCAAAACTTAGACAACGCCTGTCGTATTATGATAAACTATTGTTAACATCAACCCAAGAGCCAGTAGAAACACCAAGTACTCAAAACATTATCGAATCCAGTGAAAAACCCAAGGAACGATCGAAATTGAGGCCAAGGCAGAGATTAACTACAACCAGAAGACCTACGACAGAGTCTCCGAGCACTTCGGAAGGTTCTTCGGAAGTAGTGTCCGAACAGGTAGCAGAAATATCGACGCAAAGATATAATCCTTTAAAGAGACGTCGCCCGGTTACGACAACGACGACTACTGAATCAACCGAAACTACGAGAAACCCTCTGAGATCTAGAACGACACAAGCTAGTAGATCAGAGTTTGTTCGATCGAGATCTAGCAGAAGACCAACCACGACAACAACAACGACAACAACAACTACATCCACTACAGAAGCCGCGCCAGTGCAGCAACAGTTCCAAGAAGAGGGACAGCAGACCATTCAACAAGACGAACAGAAAAAAATCGAAGAGGCCGCGTCGTTTTGGAATGAACCAGTAACTGTACAGCAGAGTCATGGTTATGAGTTAGACACAAGGTACACACAAGCACCTTCCGGGCCAGACAGCAAGTTTAGCAGCGGTGAACCACCAGCGGACGAAGACTTCTCGAAGGAAAAACACAATTTTGGCAGTAATAATGACAAGAAAGCTCGTGACCCGAACGCTGAGAAAAAAACGCCAGGCCGTCGAGGCCATTGGGTTAGAGTACGAGTGAAGAAGCCGCAAGACAATCTGGATACGGCTGAGTCACAAAACTCTTTAGGCCCGCTTTCAGCGAATGCCATTCAAGAGTTAGTGACAAAAGCGACCACCGAATTCGGAGTCTCGTCATCAGCCGCTCCGGAAGAACCTACCATTACTTCTACGACAACCACCACCACCACTACCACAGTTGCTCCGACAACCATGACTGCACCCGTAACCACTGCCAGTAACCAGAAGCAACAGTTAGTAACTACAGTTTCTGACAACGCAGAAGTCGCGGCGGTAACGACGATGGAAGAAGAACGTCCGGCTGAGACCACTCAGACTCCGGAAGTGTCATCATCATCCACAGTCAAATACCCAGACGACGAACAAGACGAGGCATTCCAACGAAACTTGGCTGACATGCTGGCTAAATTCATCAGTGGTGGTGGCGATGAACCACGGACTGAAACCGTAACGGCACCTACGGCAGCTGAAGAGTCGACGATGGACTTAGTTGCGGAAACAGAGCCAACCGACGCTACCGCCATCACTGCAGCCGCGGTCACGGAACTACCTGTTGCGCCGGTCACGTCTACCACGACCAAGGTATCTATGGAGACTGAAATATGTTATAAGGGCAGGTGCGTGAAGAGCAAAAAGAACAAACAGATCACCGACCTGGTGTCCGAGCCATGAATAATATAAAGTATAATATACTAGATATTAAATATATATATATTATGTACACGCGTATCTTAAGGTTATAATAAGAGATGACGAGAGACGACGATGCTTGTATATGACAGACGTCGGTAATTATCGAGTATAGTAAGTGTAGTGTACAGAATAATAAAATAATATATCACTCGTATATACGTCTCAAAGTCCACATAAAACCAAAGATACAACGGGATACAAATCTGTGCCAACGTCTAGAAAAAAAATATTTTGTACATATTATTTTTACGTATGAATATGATTATGTTTTAGTCACATTTAAATAATTTATTAGCTGCGAGTATGCGTTGAACAAACATTTATTTATATATATATATATATATATATATATATATATATATATATATACCTATCGATTGTATCTACTTTTCAGCTATTTTACATATTATGAAATTCATTTCATACAACTTTAAACATATTTTTATTTAATATTTTGTATTTGTAAATAAAAAAATTTTACTTATTAAATATTTATTCTATAAGTGAAAAATTTTCTCTATCATAAAAATACCATAATGTATATTGTATACTTATGTTTGCATTAAGTTATTATGAATCGTATGTGCGCTGAATATAACTATAACATCGTTAACAATATAATTTGATTATATTATTAATAATGTTAAGTTAAGCATAATAATATTATGTATATTGTGTAGAAACATAAGAATTTACTCTGGATCCAATAAAATCGGAAAAAGGAACTCTTCAGTCGAGAAATGTCTTAGTTTTATAATTTATATTATGTAATTCTTATATTCTTATTACTATTATTACTGTGTACAACATATGTATGATCAAATTAATTTTCTATACAAATATGTATTGATTTTTGTGTTATTATAGTTACCTACATTTAATATTATGTCATTTAGGACGACGATTTATCGATCTTTATCTGTTTGTTTTTCACTTTTTTGTCAAACAGCAATCATAAAACATAGAGATATTAAATTAATTTTAAAACAATAAATAATTAATAATGTATCATATTTATATTATGTTGGTGATTTAAAAACAAAATAGAAAATCATTGAAAATTTCTTTCGTTGGAAAAGACAATTGGACAATCTTTTGAATCACAAAAAAATAATTATAATTATTATTTTATATTATTTGCCCATTCATTACAATAACGAATTATGTCACCATAACAACTGATAACATCATCAATTATAAAAAAAATATAACCTAGTATAATTATTATATTATAATTTAATATTTGTACTGTTCGTCATAGTAACCATCGCAATGATGTTAAATATAATGATGGCAAATATAAACCCCAACAAAAAATTTCAGATGCACTCCAAGCCTGCAAAATGTATCAATCATATCAGTAAATCACATAACGTTAAAACTTTTGCCCCTACCCCCTCCACCAACCAAAAAAAGTAGTAAAATATTAATAAAAAAAAAAAAACAAAAAACAAAAATATAAATAATAAAGGTTAAAAAATATATGTGATTGCTTGGTATACCTTTGGATCTATTTTTTTTTTAAACATTTCAGGAAATTACTTGTACCAACGCATCGAAAAAAATTCTACCATGTTGAACATTAAAGTTTAAAGTATAACATTCAAGTTTCAAATACACTACGTGTTTAAGCATCGGAATAAATTAAGTCGCCGTGTTCAATAGACTCACCCGGACCTTATATTGTGGTTTTACGGATCATCGCAACTCACGGCTATATACGATATTCAAAATAGGTACAATGAACAACATAAAATATGATTAATATATACTGTGGTCGATATAAACAATTCGTGATCATGAACTGTCAAGTTCAATGCATTCAGATTTCGTCCATCACGATTGGCCACCTTGAACGAGAGTGTATAATAATAATAACTAATACAAAACTTATGTTTTAGGTGGGTAGGTACATACGCGCGGGTGCGGCGAAAGTGCAATAATTATGTTTACAAATACGTTCACGAGATATCACATAAAACGCATCAGCTGTCTGATGGTAATTTCAAAATACGTTATGATATGTTTTTGATCTTTCGCGCTTTCACAACGTGATGAGTGATTCAAATATTGCAATATATAAAATGTAATATATACTTATTGACAACGGAAAGATTAAAAAATATATATATCGTTTGGGAAATATGCTATATATAATATTATACAGCATACTAGGACAATAAATATATAAATAAAATCGAGTTCTTATAACAAGACTTTCAAGGAAAAAATAATAATATATATTTGTGCATATTTTATAACATGATCAATGAAAAAAAACTTGTAGGTATATGCATCAATGTAAAATCAATTTTGTATTTTTCCAAGTTTAATTGGATGGTACCTTACTAAACTGTCTAAACTTATCTTTGTTTTTACTTTTTTTAGCTAATAAACGAAGTTTTATATTATAAATGATGAAATATACAACACGAGTCCTGTAGTTATTCGAGAAAATCAAGATGATATAATACTTATTAGCTTTAAGATTTACAAATATATTTATTTTTTCAAGATGCGAGTAAGATTCAATCAGGATTTAGGTATAAATATATTTTGAATTTGAAGTGATTGTACGAGATATGGTTAATATATAATAACAGGTATTAAATGTATGTCACTTCAGTGTTACTTAAAGATTCTCAGCTTCTAAAACCAACAAAAGATAAGGACAATTTTGCTGTTACCGCGTTTAGTAATCGGTCGACAGTTCATTTTTTATTTATACATATGAATAAAAATATGATTTAGTTAATTCATTAACGACTAAACGAATTATTTCAGTTTTGAATAACAAATTAAGATCATTAAGTCGTATACATATACGTAAATCATTGCAAATGATCACCATCACCATATATATATATATCAATATTGATCAATGTTCAGTATAATTTTATTAATTTATTCCAATAATATATAAGGTACCTACTAACAGTATAATATAATATATAAATACTAAAATATTTAAGCGTACCTGCTTGAGAATGCATTTGTAAAAATAAAGTTAGATTTCTATTTTTCCTAATTGAAACTAAAAAAATTACAACACTCACCTTACCTACTTACTTGTTTAACCTTCACGAAACCGGTCAACTGGTAATAATATTTTAATAAATTTGATAAATGAAAAATGACTCGATTATAAAGAAAACGATTAAATTATATAGACGGTATTACGGTAATACGGTATACTCGTACTCGTACGGTAACCACTAACCATAGTTACCCGGACGCGCCTACGACTTGTAATAACATATTATTTCAACAACGAACTATATTGTTTTGACAATTCGCATGCTAACAAAACAGCCTACCGCGACGACGATCGTTTCAATCGTCGAAATCTATCCGTTACATAAACGCATATAAAACTATGATAGTTACATTTGCCATTTCATTTATGTCAACGACAGAAAAACTGTATTTTATTCTTATATTTTATTATCATATAGATTAAACGACAAATAATACGAATGTTCGCCGTTGACGTATGCATTAGAAATTTCGATAAATGAGTTATTTGCGACATTTCCTTGTATAGGTACCTGCTACGCTTTAATAAATATGGTTCTGACCAAATACATGAGTATACTAACCAGGTACTATACCAATAAAATACAGGATACCACTAAGTACGTTACGAATTGTTTTTATGTAAAATAATTAATTTGTATCATTCAATTCAAATTGTACACAAGTACACATCCATTACAATGACTATCTATAGAAACCTAATGTACAACAGAGCGTTACTCACATACTCGCTTTTTTAAGTTGGCTTTTTTGCAGATAAAATAACACAAACTAAATATTTCAATTATTAAGTTTTAAAATCAGATACACACACACTCATTGGCTCTGTCAAAGCGTGAGAAGTTGGTTAATGTCTTATGGACTTTGATTTGTTACTATTACAATATTATAAAGTATCTCCAAACAAAAAAGTTGATCGAATTCGATTTGCTCTTTCTTTGTACAAGGCAGCAAACAAAAAAAAAAATGTGTAAACGCATAATTAAAAATTCACAGCCTTCTCTTATTATTATATACATCGCGGTTATTGTTAGGTACCTGCTGCTAATGGTGCTAATTATTATTGTACGCCACACTTGTATGATGCTAAACGCAGAACAAAGACGTTAAATATCCCGCGGGAAAAACACATTATAGTTGCAGCGTATACCTTACATCGCAGTTACATTGATATAATAATTGAATTTTTTTCTACGCAGGTACCTACCACTGAAAGATATTCTGAATGAGGCTCGAGACTGACAATACAATTATGTTATAATATGTGATAATATGACGAAATGCGTTTAGACAAGACATGTCTTCCAACTTCTTGATAGTACTATTACTATGTTATAAAATAGAACGAAACAGTGGTGAATGTGGCGAAAGGGACTGCCTCTCAATTTTTTAAAGGTGTTCAAGAATAGTTGTTAGTGGGTATTGAAAAGTTTACTTGTCTCTGATAATATTTGAGTTCGCCACTCCATCACCACTGGAATGAAACCTAATACCTAACTTATAGGTACCTATTCTGGCTATACTACTGCAGTAATCAGACAACTGGCTAATACCCACCCGCACACCAGAACGATAATAATAATATAATGACCGCTGACTATGCTGCTGCGGTTTAGGTTCCACAATAAAAAAATATTAAAAGTGAATACATATATAGCACGTCATGATACACAATAGCCGCAACAATAAATTGTGATGTAATTTTGCATTTGTTTCACGTCTGTTGAACCCGCGACGATGGGCGGACCGAGATTAGTTCACCGGGAAGTACCTATAATATTATGTACGTACGAGGAATAACACGGGAGTGTTTCTGAGGCCAAATCACATGCGGGTTGATAGACCCATTCGCTAGTTTTCGCATTCGCACAACAATAATAAAATAAATAACAATTGTATTTGTAGTGCACACCATACGGTTCGTATCTTCGTACATCTTCTGCAGCAGGCTGTGGTATGATTGCGATATTATTGTATACGACATACGTGATACTAATAAAACTCTTATTGCCGAAATGACGATGATATATTTTATATATTATGTTGCTCTAACGCGGAACGATTACCTATCGACAACAATGGTTTCTATGCGGACCGAGATATTTTTCAAGTCCATTATCATTGTTGTCTAAAAGGATAATAATTAAAAGTGCGTTCCTGATCCATATCATAATAATGTAATAATGCAATATAGAAATATAAATGATTGTATACAACATAACCCATGGATAATTTTTTTAACCAATATAAACATTATAAACGTATAATATTTACTTGTATAATTTGTCCATATCAGACAAATGCGAAAAGTCATTTTTAACGAACAACGATAAATTTATGAAATGTTTACAAATTAATTTGTTTTGTGCATAAAAATGTATTAAGACGTAATAATAATAATTTTCAACAAAATAATGTTATTGGACTAAATCTCTGCTGGCTATAAACTATATATTATTAATACCATGATCATTCCACAGGCCGTAAACATGTAGTAATCGGTACTTAGCACAATACCTAGCCTGTGACTACATATTATAGGTACTAGATATAAAACGTAAAATTCAAATTTCAGAAACGTACAAAAAATTGACTTCAGATCGAAATGCTGCAGGTTTTATTTAGTGATAACTTATAATATTTGTATAATTACTACATGTGGAAATCTGTGTGAAAACAATAACTACATATCAATTTATAATATAATAACTAAATTTTACCAAAATTATGCCCAGAGGTGGAAATTAGTTTGTAAGATTTTGCCGGTTCAATTTTAATATATTCCCTATACCTATGAGTACAATATGAGGTATCGAAAAATGTTTCATTGCTGGAAAAATTTACTGTTAATCAAAAAGTTTACCCAGTAAGTGCAAAGAGGTCTCAAAACATTGTCTTGTTAGTCTTGTTAGTACGAGTGTTGAAATCAATTTTTCAATTAAGATGAATTTTCAAAGTTTGGTACCCATCAATTTTGGTCCAGACAATGGTAAAACTCGATCGTGTTATATGAAAATAATTCATCAACTTATTCGAACTTTGGACGATCTAGATTGTTTGATTACAGTAGGTATAAAAACAGTCGGTTTGAAAAAATTTAGGAAGTGCTTTTTTATGTTCATTCATTCACAAGCACAGCAACTGTTTCGTGTGTTAGACATCGACTTCGATCATTAAATACGTAATAATATGTCGTCATTTCTTCACTCGTATCACACGCTTTCGCGGTGGCTATACATTTTAAATCGCCCATATACCCTATGGCCTATTTTATAATAGTACATAAACAGTTCAACTTCACCATGTATTATATTATATTGTGTTTGATTGTATTCATTTTTAAGGTACTTTCAGCAGTGTCATGACCATGTACCTACTTATAGTATTCGAAAAACCTAAACAAACTTTCTAGTTTTCTACATATGTTAACTACCTGTAAGTTGTAACAACGCATATTATATAGTTATATCCTATATTATATTAAGTAACTATACCTGCCTAATATTTATACGATTGTCTCTTATCTACTGTTTGGAAAGTGCTAAGAATTGGTCAAATTAAGTACCTAATAATAGATTAGAGATTTAGAGATAGATGCCGTTCATTATAAGTATTTTCAATGAGTTGTTATTCGACATAAAAATTATACATTATTTAATTCGTGTGTTCGATTTATTTTATGCTCCTCAGTACCTACATGATATATTATCAAATTATCACATTGTATTATTATAATAGAAAAAATTTACAACCAACTGCCAATAGTACTCATAAATTATAATAATTACTATTCCAGATGATAAACTGAAACTAAGGTATTTTGTAATGTAATATAGTTACAGACAACGAATGCATATACATATATATTACAAGGTATATTACTCTTGAAACATTTGTATAATATAACTACCTAATTGTCTTAAATTCGAAACTATATAAGATCTAGTTAGTTGATACCCATCGCGAAGTTGTATTGAAAACATTTTTTTTAAGATTTGGTATTTATTAGCACCAAATGAAACTCGATTTATCTAATCCATAAAATATTCTTTTCGAATTTTCATATCATAAGGCTATCAAATATTATTCTTGTTTCTATATTTATTTAATTAAATATTAATTAACAACATAAAAAATACTATCTACCATTTGTCAAAATAATTAATATTAGGTACATAATTTATTTTACGTTATAATAAATATTACGATATTATTGTGGATGACATGTTGTTATTATATCATCGCATTAATAAACTATTATACAGGTATGAGGTATATAAGTACTTAAATACATAATACGATACGTTTTTAATTATATATTATATTTTACCTGCTTATTTATGTTGGCAACCTTGAATAAAGATAATATTGTTATTATGTACATTAAATGATGAATGATTAATATTACTATTAATTAAAATTAAAATCAATCTTCAAATATGTATGTATATAATGTATACTATATCTATACGTATTTATTATTTAATATAAGATATTTATATCAGTATTACACCTATCTACTCTACACTTCGAATTTCCTTTATAGGTAATAAAAAATATATTCCGGTATTTTGCATTAAATGAGAAATCAGAGATGCTAAAAAATTGTGTGTATATAAAATTTGAATTAATTTTTAAATATATACTTCGAACAAAAATTAATTTGGATAATAACATTTACAATATTTTTCAAATAAATGTATTAATAAATAATTTAATGTGAATTCTTAAAAAGTTCAATAATATCAAAACTAATTTTAAGTTTAATTTAAACATTAAATCTCGAATGTATATACATTATATATTATGTAGAAGTATATAATGGATTTAGATAAATACAATCGATGCATATACGTATATGGGGTTTCTTTAATTCAACAACTATTTTCAACAAAACCCGCTATTCTAATAAGCTTTAATTTGGTAAATATTTTATAACAATTAATTGCATAAGAAATTATTATAATAATTATTTTTTGTTTTCTTTTGCAGTGCTTGTTTTTTTAGCGCGTGGACATATCCAGTAGTACCTAACTACTATACGTATAAACTAAAAATAGAGTTTAAAATTTTCACGAATTTAGATTTTTCGTTAGTCAAAATCATTTTTATAAGCACAATATGTACCATCGAAAATGTCACCAAAGGATAAATCCACCAATAATGTGGATTGGATACGATGGAAAATCATTTTTTCAATGTTGGACTTTGGTTTTATAGTTATATCTTTATAGGGATTTATTACAAATTTAGCATACCAAAATAATCTTGAGGTAGGTACCTAACTGCAGTTTTCTATACCGGAAATACCAATCTAGCTTTCAAAAAAAAAAGCTATCAGGAAAATAAGTTCTTAAAAGTAGCCATACGTAGATTAAAAAACGTATTTAAAAATATTCAACAATCAGGTTTTTACTTTCGAAAGCTGTTACATACATACCTAATATATTGGCATAATCGTTTTCCTCCAACGACGCCGATATAGTAATCTATAGATAAATGTCAAAACCGGATTTAAAATATTATTGTTATTAATTTGTTACGGAAATATTAAGTTGTTTCGCGACTTGCAGAATGGGGCATGCATTATACTAAATAACCAAACTGCAAAAACAACTAACTTTCATACCACAATATATTGAATCGTCCGGATTAAGAGATTGTGTATTATACATGTAGTCATCTATTACACATTTATACCTATGTGTTCATACCTTTCTAATTGTAATTATTCTGATAAATGGTAATAATTTTGGTTTTGTTTTTAATGACATGAGACCGAAAACAATCATATATTTATTTATGTAATACCTATTATTATATGTTAACTCAGATAGTCAGATCATTGATGAAACAACAACAACCTACATGATAGTGGCATCCACCGTCTGTTCGGGGATGTATATTGTTGAATAATTTATGAATTATAGTATACAATTTGGAAAAATGATTAACTAAAAACAATAATTTTGTGACAGGTATAACAGTAACTATCTAGTAACACGAAAACTATGATATGATGAAGAATTGGAGAACATAGAGCAAAGTTTAACACGTTAAACAATACACGAACTTCTTTAAAAAATTTTGTGCACTTTGGGTCAACCATAAATTATCATATTATAAATAAAATGTGAATAAAATTTGATTTTTTTTAAACATGGATATAATTACCATACGGTTTAGTGTCTTCAGCCTGCAAGTGTGAGTGTGTCGCTCTTTCACCGATTTGGTGTTCCCTATCTTCTTGCTAGCACACGTCCGCGGTCCGTTCGATTATAATAATATAGACAATATAGTTTAAAGATGGCTAAAATATTTTCCATTAAATTAGATTAAATTTAATTCTACTGAAAATATATTTTTCCATTTGAGGAATGATTTGGAAAATAAAGTGCTTTTTAAATTTAAATCTTTATTAATAAAACCATATTAAATATTCATTATTAACTTAGTTATATAAATATAAATATATAATATATCTATATTAAAGTGTTTAGTTTATAAAACTGAGTGTTTCACATTAAATTTTTGAATAGTTTCAAAATATAAATAAACATTATAATTTACTGTTGACGTATAAACGCATCATTACAATATATCGTTGGTCAATTATAACTTATAATTATTATCCGCGGAATAGTCACCGACTCCTAAACGAATAAGAAGCTACTCTAAATTATCATCAGAAAGTGTAGCTTGGTACCTATTCAGCTTTTATAACTTTTATGTGGGAAAAATCAATTTCACGTAAACTTGCTGATCCGAAGTAATAATATGTATGTAATAATGTCAACTAAATGTACAAAAGTTCTAACAAAGGGGGATCGACTTGATGTTTGAAGCCATTCAAGATCGACCTGCAGCTTATTGCGATCGACCGTTTGGCCACCCTTGTTATATACAAACGATTCATACTAAAACGGAGAACACTATGTAGTCTATCTTTTTACCATCATACTTATATTTTTATAAATACTCGGCAGAAAAAAAAACCTAATAATAATAATTACCATGTACATTTTTTTCCGAGAAAATTTTATACTCAATTTAAAATATTTATACATGTTAACTTTACATACTTTTGTAGTTTTGCATTTCATCGACAAATGGAATTTTATTCAAATAAACTCATTATATTCCTCGCACAATGCAGATTAATAATTATGGAAATTCTAAATGAATGGCATAATGTTCAATTTTTTGTCAAAAATGTCTTATACAGTTTAAGTAAGTTTAGTATTGTTAACTATCAAGTAAAATGGGATTTACACTTGCACCGTGTCGTGTTTTTAATGATCATGTACCTTCATATCTACCCTGCATTTTTATGTGTTACCAAAATGCAATATAAATTATACCGGATGGTAACATTTTATCATTTTTTCTTTTATAGTAACCACTTTTCTGCATACAATTGTAACCAAGCGGCCAAAAATTGACTATATTTAACCATGTCGTATATATAGTTCAGTTACTGTGGTATAGTGTGTTAACCTATAACCTAACGATAAACCATAATATGGTATACCTATTAATGGACCACACGGCTCAACCAATCAAAGAAAAGTGAAAACTAACTTAACGACACGATGACATAATGCGTTTTGAACACCTTTAACAGTGAGTTTTTAAAATTTTCATTATAGTCATTTTCATGAATATGATCAAATAAATAATTTTTTGAAAATGTTTGAAATAATTTTTTCGTTTGATTATTATTTAGGTACCTACTTTAATTTATATGCACCCTTTATACTTTTATGCGAGATAAAAAATAAACATATATTTAAAATATTTATTGGGCGCGGTCATGAAATTCGTGCCAATTAAATAATCATTTGAACTCGTTAGTACATAGTAGCGATACGTTTACGATTTCACCGTTCTCAGTAAGTATAGTTTTGTTTTTAGTAATTTTGCAGTTATGCATATTGTCGTGGATGGGTATTATAATATCATACTATTAAAGTAATCTAACCTAATATAATTGATATGAAGGACAATAGTCCATCACCAAACTATGTGTACCTATCGACTATCGTGAAGATAATCTAATATAGGTACCTACTGTACTTCCGATTGGGAAACGTTGCATTTTTGCAATGATAAATATTTTACATATATCTTTTATCCATTTTTATGTATGATACAATAATAATCTAACCTTCAAGGTAATCATCACAATGGCATTTTAATTTCTGTTTGATACCTAACCTAACAGCAATATTCGCGGCGATGGCGATCAGTTCCTCGTGCAAAGCGTTTCCGACCTTTGATAAAAAGTAAATAAACATACATAAAATAACGTATAATTTAGGTTTGCTTCGGGGTTTGGTCAATAATAAAAAAATGATCCGAACTTCAATTTTCGAGAGTGGTTTACCTTTAATGCCTTATTGATTTAGTGTTTTCTGATAACAAATTGGATCTTTTCGGCGGTACCTGATTCGTGGTTGATGATGTACCTAGCCACCTAGGTATAATAGGTACGATGAGTATACTTATTAATTATTATACAATTTTCAAAGTCGTATTTAGATTGATTTTAAGCTATTTATAATATTTTTACTACAGTACACGAACCTATTTTTTTCAGTACCTACTTACACTCATCTTCGATGTTTTGTTGACATATAACTATATAAGTCGGTTATATTACCAATAATTTAATATAGGAAACTATTAGGTAATAATATAATAACATGTGATATACTTTCAGGAAAAATAAGTTCAACCCACCGCATTGCTAAAATAAAAATAAATCACCAATGACGATACTATAAAACGTAATTTACGTAGGCACTAGGCAGACAGTCGGTCTCCGTTCAGAACCATTTTTCGTGTACAATATAATGGTCTGTCATTAAATTCAAATTGAACACATTTGGTGGTCTACTGGCCTGCTCAATGGCTCGACTATACGATAGTCTTTAGTTGCTCAGCTGTATAGACTTTACAGATGAGTGATTTACCTAGTACCTAAGTTTTTTTTTATACATTATATAACTTTAAAAGTTAAAACGGTTCGTGCCTTGCTATAATTTATTGTTCGTAATTTGTCGTCCCACCGTACACAATATAATGTGGGTAAGTACGTATATTTCAGAGTACAAACGTTTAGTACATCTACCACAGAAAATAATGTAGGCACTGGGTCCTGATTGCACAACCTCATAAATTAGTCATAATAAGTGTATACATGGCAATCTGTGCAGAATTTATTACCACCTATCACAACATAATCCAAATGTAGTTACCGACCTAAATACCTAATAACAAAACAACACAGATGTAGGTGAGTAAGTGGGCTTTTCAACCAAACCAAAATGTTTAGTATTTACTTTGTTTTTACATTTATAAATGTATTAAAATCTTCTTATTTAATTGTCAATGATTATTTGATTAATATAGATACATAGACAATGGACATAGAGGATAGATGCATTTTATGTATAACTAATATTTTAATATTGTTTTATATTACGGCATTGCGTATAAAATAAAGTGCCAATAAATGTGGACAAAATATGAGCATAGTTACAGCAATTATTGTAGCAGGTGGTGATCAAATATTATTGACAATAATTAAATAAGTAGGTTTTAATACATTTCTAAATGTAAAAAAAAAAAGCGGGTAAGTCGTGGATGTCGCTCTGCTGTACAGTAGGTTACTGTAATGGATGGGATTAAATTTGAATGCAATGATAGGTATCATTGTATACGAAAAACGATTCTGAACGGAGATGATTTGTCAGTCAAGGATATATTATATTTAAATATTGTCATATATTCTATTTTGAAACAAATATTTTATTTTTCAATTAAGACGCATTTTGCATAAGGCACGGTTAATTAATTAGTGTAGTTATCATAATTCATAATACCTTATATTATCATAGATATACGAATACCTGGTTTGAGGATAAATCGTTATCATTACGCGATTTCATAAAAATTTAAAACTCAAACGCTCAAAACATTTTTCCTATAATGACACTTCAAATTTTCTCTATAGCTATTTGAAGCAAAACTTATGGAAAACTTGGTGTTAAATTGTATAACCTTAGATATAAATACAAACAATATTATGAATTTTGAACTACAAAATAATTTGCAAATATTCATGGTTTTGACGAATTTTTGTCAATATTTGAAATTCAAATGCTAATAAAAATTTAATTTGAATTTCCGATGGACATTTTTTTTGTGATAAAGATTGAAAAACTTGTAAGGAGCCTTGTATTAAATTTTCAAATCTTAGGTATAAAAGGAAATTTTTTTATGAATTTATAGAATAAAATAATTTACGAATTTTCGTGATTTTTACGTATGTTGTCAAAATTAAAATTTGAATGCATGTAAAAAAAAAATGTAGCTATATATTTCTTTTATTTTTCAACTGATATTGCAAAAGTATATTATGAGCCTTGTATTAAATTCTCAAATCTTAGAATTAAAAAGAAAAACTTTTATGAATTTCGATCTAACATAATTTGAACATAACAGTAATTTTTATGTATTTGGTCAAAATTTGAACTGTAAAATCTTATAAAAAAAATTTGTGACAATATATTTCTTTTATTTTTCAACTGCAATTGTAAAATTATATTAAGAGCCTTGTATTAAATTCTCAAATCTTAGAATTAAAAAGAAAAACTTTTATGAATTTCTATCTAAGATAATTTGAACATTGCCGTAATTTTTATGTATTTAGTCAAAATTTGAACTGTAAAATCTTATAAAAAAAATTTGTTGATATTTCACAGAAAAAATTCTCCTTTTTATGTGGTGAAAATTTCGTTTATTAGTTATAACTGTATCTTTCACAGTTCTTTCCCGCGCGAAACAGTTTTTGCATTGTTACGCACTTGTAAGACGGAGACAACACATGCGGGTCGCGGGTGTAGCGTCCTCTTAACAATACAATCTATATTATTATGTTACCACAAGTCCAGAAACATGAATATTTTGTATTTTTAATATTTTATTTATTTTATTTATTATTAATATCTTATGTTTTGTTAAAATTGTATTATTTTATCACAGAAATAAAAATATTATATGATTGTAAATCCAATCAACCACATTTTATAAAATATTACAATTTACAATGATTGCACTTTTATTTTCTTGGGCTTTATTTCCGTGGGTTTTTTTCCAGGGTGTATTTTTTAGTTTGGGTTTTTTTCCGCCTACCCCACCTATACTAGTATACTACAATACTACATATAATAGGCTATAATAGAAGCAAAATACATACGCCTTCGTAAAGGTATTATGATAATTAAGTTATTAATATATACCTAACATTAACCGTAGTGCAATACATACATATTATTAAAATTAATTTTGAATGTACAAACAATAACTAAAATATATACTTTAATTGATTTTTCTAGTAGGTAACTCAGTACATAACCATTGGTTGGTATGCTCAAGTGCACAATTATTGAGAAACACAAGAATACAAGATGTACAATACAACAGTATAAACTGTCTGTTATACCGCTCTATTTTAGTTTCTCTACGTTGCCTACCTCAATAGTTAGTACTACGATTTGTTTGCTGTAATTCGATGATTAGATTTATTCCCGGTATTTTTAAACGAGGGTTAATCTCATCCCGGTGCATTTTTTGAACACATAACACGTCGCATTTCTCTTTTTCACAAAGGTTTGCAAGAAGATCACCTCTGATTACTGAAAAACCTTATGTTTTGTGTAATCATTTTAAATGCAGGTAGGGGTGGCCCTGAAACGGCTGTTTTGAGTTTGAACACCTAGGCATTCCATTGGTAAGATTAGTTTGCGATATATTTTTTGGTGTAGACTCAATATTGCGATGCAGGGGACGCCACGTTCAGGCTCTTACCATGTACACAATAAGAAGAAGTTTCTCTATACATAAAATTTCAAATCTTAAACCTCTCTTCTCACATACATAGGGATACTCAACAGGTTTCATCAGTATTTCAAGTGAAAAAATAAAAAAATTTATTTTTTTTTTAAATACAAACATTCGATTCCAAATTATATAAACCTAAAGCTTTATTGACTTTATAAATAAATATTAAATATAATCAATATATGTACATACATGTTCATTAAATAAAAAAAAAATTAAATGAATAATAAATATGAAAATAATAATAACAGGTATTAAAATTTATAAATTATATATATATGGTAATAGTAAGCAGACATCTTAATAATTTAAACGCTATCCTTGATCAGTGATCAATAAGAGAATTTTCAACTTGTTTTTATTTCAAGAAGAAAGATTATCCAAGTCCTTTCTCAAAAATTGAGTTATTACTTATATAATAGGTACAATATACTTATATCAATATTTTGGTCTCATTTAAAAATTTTTTTTTGACAAAATTCACTTTTAACGAAAAAAAAAATATACATAAATACAAATAATTATTTAAAAAATCTTAAAATACATTTAAAAAAAAAACACTAATTACACAAAACAGAAATAATAATTAAATTTAATGATAGGATCAATATGCGTTCATTGTTTTATTTTTAATATAGGTATTATGGGTTTCAAATAAAATACTGTTACTCGATTAACTTTAAGAATTAATATTCTGAAAGGAATAAATTGTATTCTATTTGATGTACTTAAAATGAATACTGTACAGAGCACTAACTGTATAACATTTTAATTTAATAGATCTATAAAAAAAAAGAAAAAAAAAAGAATACATTGATAAATGTATAAACTAATTGTTTATACTTTATGTATACTGAGAAAAAAACTTTAATGTAAAAAAGGGACGTTATATAAGCTTTTTACATTTAGGTCATTTACAAAATATAAAATATTTGTGTGCATAATTACAAATTTTACTAACATACCTTTACAATGACACTTTTGAAGACAGGTCGATGGCACAATGTATGTGCTTTGATCGCATTGGTATATGACAGATGCTAAGAAGGAAGTCCAAGAGCAGCAGGGTTTTGTTGTTTAGACTGCAATTGCATGTGTTGTTGTTGCATGTGTAAGCTTTGTTGTTGTAGGTGCATTTGTTGTTGCATATGTAGTTGTTGTTGCTGTAAATGGAGATGATGTTGTTGAGGTGGTGATACAAATGGTTTCAGTTGAATTGGAAATTGCCCATCTGTCCATGATATAAGAGCGTGTTCAGGCATTTCAGATGATTGAAAATGGTCTTTTAGTAATGTTTGTGAAAAGTTGGAGTGCATCTGCAGTGCTTCATTTTCTCTAACAGGATCATTGCACATTCTATATAAATCTACATAAATTTGTAAAAAATTAGAAATAACTCAAAATATCATGATGAAAAAAAAGCTAAAAACATTATTAAACTAGTAAATACCTTTAAGAATAGCTGAAGCCCATAGCTGTACATGGACATCAGGAATTTTACTAGCTAATTGCATAGCAGGTGTGACCATATTCATACTTTCTCTACTATTGCCTAACGATAAAAATATATGACCAAGCAACACTAAGGAACAACTTGTCAGGCGGTTTAAATCTTCTGCATTTGCCATTTTTAATGTTTCTCTTAAATATCTCCTATATAACAATATTAAACAATTAAACTTTTAATGCATAATTCAAGTGTACTTAAGATACCCAAAAATAAATGTAACTTATCATTTAAAAATTAATGAACAATAAATATTTGATTACTAAATTAAAATTAAAAATTAAGTGACCTTAACTTTTTTTTAGTATAATATTTAAACAGTTTACTCACTTTGCTTCATTATAACGGGCTTGGAAAAATGATTGCAAACCTTGAACATAGTATGCAGCAGCTCTGAGACTGTGCGAATGCGATGTTAGAGTTTCTGGATTTATACGATCTAAAAGAGCATTAAGTTCTACATCTCTTTTACCTCTTAAGTAAACAATTGCTAGATTGAGGTTGGCAAATGTCCACAACTCACGCTCTTGCGACAACTGTAAAAAAAGATTGATAATATATTGTCAATAAATTACACACATTCAACATATTAAAATCAATCCTTATAATATATTTGGTTTATAATTTAATACAAAATTTATTGACCTTGTAAAACTTATAGATCCTCGAGAACAAGTATATGAAGCCAAATAATTACTCTTGGCTTATTTTTTACCAACTTTTTGGAATTAAACTACATAAAATAAATATTTAAATATTTGATAAAATAAATTGTTTATGACATTAGAATATTATAAGTAAAAGAATATTTTATTTATATAACAATATAACAGACAAATAATAACAAAAATAAAAATAATTCAAACGAATTGTAAATTTTTTCTTTTTAACTCAACAAACTTATTAATATATTAATTTAATAAATTAATTTATGTAAAATGTAAATAAGTATAAAAATGCAAGGCAATAGTTATGTAAATTACATAGTCTTAGAAAGATATTTTATGTATTACTCTTTAGTACACCTACCCTTAAAGAAGTAGTAAATTGCATTTCAGCAGCATCCATACAATTCATACTCATAGCATATAAGCCGATGAGCATATGAAGTTGAGGACGGTGAGAGTTTAAAAGTCGTGGATGTCTTTGACAAATACTGCATACTTGAGACATCTCACGTAATGCTTGTGATTTATTTCCTGTTACTAGTCGACACATAACCATATTTTCGAGTAACATTAACTGAAAGACTGATAATATTGGTGTCTTATTGTCACCGGCTATAAAGAATGTATAAAAATACAAATATAAATTAATTATTTCATTTATTTATTGCTAAATTATAGATTACCTTTTAGTTTTTCAATTTGTGCCAAAGCTTTATCAGTATACTTTTGTGCTTTATCCATGTAACCTGCTTGCATACTATGCATTACAGTTACTAAATAGACAACAACATATAATTGTTCTTTGGGCATCCATATGAACATATCGCCCATGTTAGATCCACAAACAACTACAACAATATTATTATATATTTTAATTGCAACAAATAACTGGTAACAATGATAGTAATGTATACATTTAAACAATACAATTTAGTACAGTTAAAACAGAAAACCGCTTGAAAAAAAAATTAACTAAAAAAGAAATGTCTTTGTCTTAGCTGAACACCTTTTGTATTACATAAATAAATATAAATAGTAATTAATTATAGGAGGTATTCAAATAGCTGCTTATTATATTATTTATCTGAAGCTATTATAAACTAGAGGAACATATTTAAAAGATATTTAGGTGTACATATTTTATAAACATATATATGGACAAATTAATATGAGCTCTTTGTATTATGTAAGTTTATTTAAGTATTAAATTGCTATTAAGGTGATAACTAAAAAGGCTTAAGAGGATGCCCATGGACATTTTTTGTTTTACAAATGTATGGCATGGCAAAATTTACATCCATAATAATAAATTTTACTTTATAATTTCTAAAATTAGAGTGAAATTATTTCTTCTAAAATTTAAAGGCAAGAATATTATCAAGGGCATCTCGGAGGATTTTAATGGTTTTATTATATTTAATTAAGTTATGTATAAAATGAATAAAAAATTGTTATAAATTACTTAAGAATAATATCAATGAAATCCTCCAAGATGTCCAAGATAATATTCTTGACTTTAAATGTTATAAGAGGTAAATTAATTCTAACTTTGGAAACTACAGAGTAAAATGTATTATTGAGAAAGTAAAATTTGCTATGTTGAAAGTTTGTAAGATGGAAAAAATAAATGCCCATGTGGCATCCTCTTAACATTTCTATTTTGAATTTGTTAAAAGTAATTTTAACAGAAAAAACAAACAGTGGTTTTGAAATTAATAATAGTGTTAAAAAACCAACTTTATAACTATTACAAAGAATAATAAAAAACAATTTAAGTTTTATTCTTTTAACGTAAACGTATCTTTCAAATAAGTTGACCATAGGACTTCATTTTTTTATAGCATATTTAAATTATTGAATATTTAGTTGCGTTTTAGTAAAGTACAATAAGGCTAAAAGCAATTAATGATTAATTAAAGCATAAATATAAAGAATAATTAAAATAGTCAATAATAACCTTCATCGGAGGGCCAAGTAGGCTGCATAATTGTCAGAATACTTTGTTGTAATTGTTTTAAACACGGTTTGACACTCTTTACTTGTCCAGCCATTAAATAATGACATACCTTTAAAATAATAATAATAAATTAGGTAAAAATTCTTACAAAATAGAGTTAATTTAATTGAAATCATTACTTGTAAAACTAAAAAGAAAACTTTTAGATATTCTTTCTGATACTGGCTGGCTTGCCAATTATCAACTAAATACCCAGCTTGGGTTAACAACGGAGAAACTTCTGTGATTTTTTTGTCGATAAGCAGTAGCTGAGTATACAACAAGAAAACAAAGTGATTAAAAAAAAATCAGTTTTCAAGTGTTGCAAAAAAATAAATAATACATACCATACACCTACTAAGCAGAAAAAGTACTCGGGTATAAGCTGCTGATGATATGTGAGCGTAATCAACGCCAACACCAAGTAAGCTGCTGGCCAATTCATAATCTTTTTCTACAGCATGTATTTGCTAAACAAAAATTAGAACAAAAAACAAAAATTAACAGAAAATATATTTCAGTTGAACGCATTCGTGGTGAATGCTGTCAAAGTGTTTACTCACGGCTAATTGAAATATAAGTCTACAGTGCCAGTAGATATTGTGTTGCGACAGTTCGACAGCTTTCCTCAAAATGGGTTTAGCCAGATTCGATTGATTCTGTTGTTGGTACAGTTCAGCCACGACACTAGCTGCCTCGAATTTGACGTCGTCGAATGCGTTGATTGACTGGGACAGCAACCACTACGGACAGGTAAAAATCGAGTAAAGTATGTCGTAGGTCTAAGGGGTGGGGGGTCGATGGCCGATCGGCAGTGGAATTACCGCTTGTTCGAGATGAGTCCGAGCCAGGTCTGTATTTTTCGTGTACTGTAAAAGTATGTTGCCCAGCTGCAAATGGGTCCGGGCCTCGACCCTCGGTGGAGGTTTGAAACTGAAAACGGCTTGTAGGCACTGGATACACATCTTGATGCGATTCGACGTCCGGAAGTTTTCTGCCAGCCCCAGCAGTGACAGGTACCAAGCGTCTTGCGATGACGCCATCGGACGGCGGCGAAGTATCCCTCGGATACGTTTGGGGAAAGTATAAGACAACAGCAGAGATATTTCCTTTTTTAACAGTTACATATTAGATTTATCAACAATTGTTATAATCACGAAAAATTGTCAACAAACACACACACTTAAAACACTAGCAAGAACAACACTCTTTGGAACTTGACCGCAGTTACTTACTTACCAGATACCAATTAAATGGTAACATACTATAACCGGCTTATCATGCGGAAAAAATGATAAAGACGAGAGAAATGATAAGGATCAAAAATCGAAAAGTATAGACTGCCAGCCGTGTACCTACCGATTACCGACTATATTATATTCACTAATTTACTATTCACTTATAGTTGCTATTTTGCTAATGAACTATCGTAATATTACTGATGATCGGTAAAATTAATACCACGAAAATGAAGTAGAAATTAAAAAACTAACGAAAAAGAAGTGCGCAAGTAGGACAGCGCTGGTAACCGTTTTATTGATTGGGGTAAATTGTACTATCAATGATCGTAAAAGATCGATCTATCTTAAAAAAACATATTTAATAGATTTATTTGTAAAGGTTGTAGGTAATGATTGGTTTTGAATACGGTTGTATACTTTTTAAACAGCTGATCGACGATGGTTAACAATATATTTTACATATTATTTAGTCGATGAGGTGATTCTGCGCCTGTAGTGACTGGAAGAGTGAAAGATAACATGATAATATCACTCTAACACATTTTTGCCGTACAAATAACTTTGTCATAGAACGGAAAAGTAGACATATCATTGGAAATATATAGTAGAGTAGAATTACACAACAAAAGTTGTTAAGATATATATGATGTCGTTCAGGCAGTTAAAATACGAAAATTGCAATGTTCCTTAAAAAATTAAAGATATTTCTTTAAAGAATATAGGTATACAAACATGCATTTAAAGCGGTAAACATGTAACAATCAGCAATAATGTGTTAGTGGCAGTGGGATAGTGGGTAAATGGTAAAATATTAAAAACTTTTAAAACCTAACAAAAAAATATTTCCATTCCAAAATTTCAAAAACAAAAATTGTCGACAGCATCGCTATCTATCCGCTGCAGCCATTTTGCTGACACTTGTAGAAAAGTTCAAAACGATGTTTAGAGATGGCACTCAATTTTATTGTCTAAAACTCCAAACAACACTACAACAGAGTATCTTCATTATTGAACCACGACAAAGTTATTTAGAAATTTCAATTTCGATAATAAATTCTGATTATTAGGTATCTATAATGTATTACTTAAGAGCAGTTTTGTAGGTTGTTCTATAAATTTCTTAATTTAAATATTTAGAATTATAAGAAGAAGATAATATGAATTAAAATGAACTTATAAATAGTATGTTTTTCCACTTAAGTATTAAAACGAAGAAATTCACCGACCATCACATAGACAGAGTAGCAGTCCCTAAAATATCCAAATTTTCGTACTACACACATAGACACATAGTCCCAAATCAGTCAAATCTAAATTATACATAGTACCTATCAATTAATGATAATATGTATTTACAATAAATAATTTTATTTAAATAAAGTAGTACCTTAAAATTCAAATAAACAAATTTAAAGGTTCTTTAAAAAAAATATTTGTGAAATAGAATTTTTGTTGAAAAAACATTTTTTTTTGTATATAAACCATTTTAAGTGTACAAAATGCATGAAAATAATAATACATAATATCAGTAAATAAATAAAAATAAATTTAAATTACCTATATTAAGTATATAAATTATAGTTTTTGTTTTTATTCTTTGTGGCCGAAGAACTTTTTGATATCCTGAATTAATAGGTATTGTTGTATTAAAATTGTATAGAACATTATTATAAAGGTTATTATTATAACACACTTTTAAATTTTGTACTACACACTGCATTTTTCGTACTACACACAAGTTTAGGGACTGCAGAGTAGTGCAATGCTTTTAATATCAAGCCAAGTAATATGGCGTATGTTCATACATTTTACTACAACCAGTACAACCGACTTATTTCCGTTTACCTTTTTGCCAGTGAGGTAATGAATATATGTATTGTTAACTGTTTAAATATTTTTGATTGAAATTTTTATAATTTTATTTGGTAGTTTTTGGTGTTCTATTTAATTTTCCTGTGATTGCACCTATCGGAGCAATAAGTTTATCCTCAATATATTATATAAACGATGTTTCAAGATGATACAGTTAAGTTAGTATTGCACTGATTTTTGTGTAAGTATAAATTTGTAGTTTAAGGAAGTATTTTACTTAATTAAAAAACTAATCATATTCTTTTAGAGTTTTAAATACGAAATATTTTTATGATTTTTCTACTGCAAAATGTAAAAGACTGTCATCAGACCTTTTTCTATAATTATTATAGTTTGGCTCAGAAGTTGTAGAAGTTGCATATTGTTCTAAATGCACTTAATTTTTTGGAGAAAAAGTTATAATCCGAGCAAACAATGGTGAGTTATTATCACTTATCACAATCATCTTTTTAAATAATAAATATAATAATAAAAAAATAAAAAATTTTAGATTTTCTACAAAAAGTTGATTTCATATTTTACCTTTTTTAGTTCTTATAACTTTCGAGTCTTAATTATTAGGTGTACGATAAAAATGTTTTTTTTCTCGGCCTATGTTATAACGACAATGGTTGTACCTATATCCTAATATTGTTTTCAAAAATCTGATCTATAATATTTGCTACGAGCTTATCCGTAAAATGTTGTGTACCAATCCTAAGATTTACCAAGATTTGACCTTGGTAAATTCTATAGGTTTTACCGGTTTATATAAGTATGCTGGCTTTCCATAATTACTTACTAATTATTATTTATCTATTATACATTTATTTTATATGTTGGGTTTGGGCTACTTCCGGGTCGATAATCGGTACTTTCACAGGCATGATTGCAATAATATGTATTACTACTTAACAATATATTGATTTTGTCATGTACGTATCATGTTTAAATATAATACATAATAATATGTTTTGTAAGTTGGCGTATAATCTACTCGTACATTCTTTGTTTATCTATTTGATTGTTTTTGTCGCGATAATACTTTATATTCGCGATCGAGTTTCGGGTTACGTTCTCTGTCCTAGGTTAGATGTATACCTATATATATTATATATATTAGATCCTCTCGTGGCACGTATATTATATAGTGCATTATATACTGTACATGACTGTAGACGTGTTGTCAATGAGTGGACATTGATCGTTGTTTGAAATTGTCGGGCTTTATAATATTACGTATAATACAATATTGATGCGGTAGGTAAGCGCAAGCTCACCCATCTAGCCCACATGTGAATGTTGATTGATATTAATCGTTAACAACAATATTCTTCGTAATATACGCGCGTGGCAATAGTGCTCCACGATGCCGACGACCGACGCCAGAAGGACGTACGCCGTGCCCAGCCTGTTCAAGTCGGCGTACCGAGCGTGCAACCAGATCCAGCGGCACGCGTACCGCACGGACTACTCGACGCTTCCGCGCGTCGACATGCAGCGCTGTTGCGATTCACTGTTCGAAATCTTGAAGCTGAACACGGAATGCGGCGGGTTCGACCCGGACGGCGACAGGCGGTCCATGTTCCGCAAGGTACGGCGCGGCGTTGATGGCTACAAGTTCGGCGGCATATGCGAGACGGCCGCGCGTCACGGGCATATCGATTGTCTGAGGTTGGCCCACGAGATCGGCTGCCCTTGGGACGTATCCACGCCCTCGGTCGCGGCCCTCGGCGGGCACCTGGAGTGCCTGATGTACATGCACGAGAACATGTGCATGTGGGACGAACGCACGTGCAACAAGGCGGCGGGCGCTGGCCACTTGCACTGTCTCAGGTATGCGCGGGAAAACGGATGTCCGTGGCACGAACTTACGTGTGCCGATGCTGCTGCGGGTGGACACCTGGACTGTTTGAAGTATGCACACGAAAATGGATGTCCATGGGACGAACATACATGCTTTTTGGCCGCCATGTTGGACAAACTGAAGTGTCTCATGTACGCCCATCAAAACGGATGTCCCTGGGACAGAGATTATACTGATCGTTTATTTATTAGTCGGCGGTGTCTTGAATACGCGTTGAACATCGAATGTCCGAGCTTTTGGTGGACAAACAACGCTGATTATAGTTTATTTAATTAGGTATACTATATAATATTATTATTTTCATATTTATACGTTACAATCGCTATTGTCATGCCTATTGTTTCTTGATATATTTAACAATATTGTTATTATTATAATTGTCAAGTTATTGTGAAAAAATACGCTAGTGCTTTAAAGCTGCAGTTCTTGCATTCCGATGCATATAAGTTCCATTAAATTACTTTTTTACATTTTTACAATTAATCATTGTCAGTTGTCACTGTCACACTTGTTATAGAAAATGCAAAAATGGGCTCACTTAGATGATATTTTTTTTTATCATACATACGCGCGTATCTATTCATTTATCATCATATTTCGCTAGTAACTTATTGTGTTGCTCTAACATTAATTTAGTTCTTAAATATTTTATAGGTGAAGGTATATACATATATGTGTATAATATTTATATATACTTACCTAATTAGTACAACTAAGTGTAAACTAGTCTTAATGTTATTGTGTATCGTGTATGCGTATGAACTTATGAAAATGACAACGTCAATAATTATTTAGGTTGTTTTGAGCATATTGTTGATAATTATAATTTAAGATCAAACAATTTTATTTCCATAAGTGTACCGAAAGTTTATCTTCGATGCCAGTAGAATCGTTGGAAAATTATATGGGCATATTGTTGAGGCTAATTACAATATATTTTTTTTCAAATATCAATGTTATAAGTAAAATGTATTAGACACTGAACGGAATCATGAATGTATTAATTTTACAATCATTATGTGTACTTTTTAAATTGTTAATTGTGTCTAAAAACACTTTTTATACTTAGTAGGAGTAAATGTTTTGAGTCTTAACATTTAAGGTGGTTTCCAGTTTGAGCTTTTGGGGGTCAAATGTTTTATGTACTTTTCTGTTCTTATTTTATATTCTACTGTAGTATACTGTACGTCTATATCAGTATCTATAACAGATTTTAAAATATATAGGTAGGCACCTAATAAACTTTATAACTTTACAAATGTGTACTATAACTATATCAACTTTTAATTACATGTATGCAAAATTAATGTCAATTTTAGAACGAGTACCAACAAGTCACAAAATGTGATTTTATATTTTTAAATTCATTTTTGTTTTTTTTAAACAGACCGAAAAAAAAATTATCAACTATTTATAAAAAGTGCAACTTTTATGCGGTTACGTAGAAATATGTGAGTTGTAGTCATTAATATGCAAAAAAAACTGTAGAAACTACCCATCACAAAACATCAACATTTTGAATCAAAATAATTTTATGTGAAAAGTAGAAGAATATGAATTCGCATAAAAATCCGATCCTTTTAGTAATAAATTATTATACTAATAATCATTTAAAACAAACTACAAACACATCGATCCCGGATGTCTAGTACGAGATTAGAAATTGCTTTAATGTTGCCCCTTAGATAATAGCTGTAGCGAGGCTCCTTGAACGAGTTAGTTAAAAATTATGAATTTATGGCTCCAAAAAGTCTATTTCGGATGTCATCAGCAAATACAATTCAATTATATTACAATAACTTAGAACTCACCAGACTCGTTCTGGCTTAGGTTCGAGACTTCCTGTTTGCATGATTGCGCAAGAGTACCTACGGTGATAAACTGTTACCTACGTAAACATGCGACTTCACACGACCATGTTTCTCCAAACATATTTTTATCTTATATTTAAGCAAATTTACAATTGTACAGTTAAACAACGAACATGATGTTGTATTGTTTTTGTTAATGGGTAAGTATTGTAATTAGGTAGGTAAAAGTAATACATTTGTATTATTTTCATTATCATTTAATTATACTAATTCAAGGCTACAATACTATATTTTAATATATAATAATATTGTGGTTTTATTTTATTATAGTTCTACCAAAATAAGTTGAAGAAAAAATATCTATTTAGAGCGCTTTCGGCTTATATTTTATAATTTTAGCGTATTTGTCATGTGATCACAATATTGATGAAAAAATTGAAAAATTCTAGTTGAAGAATGGAAAAAATAAAAATTAATATAGGTATGTGTACTACTAAAATTAGTATAAGTGTAGGTATTGCCGGGTGAAGTATTGTCTGCCTGTTATTACATTATGATTTACTGAAATAATGGTGTTGATTAACTTTTTATTTATTAAATTTAGAACAATGATAAATGTAGAATAATACTATAGTAAAAATATATACACAGTGAATTCTTAAAATGTTGAATTTCAATATCTCGAATTTTCGTCATTTCGAACAAAATTGAAATTCCCTCGAAACTACTGCTATTACACTAATATAATACTTTTACAGAAAAAATCATTGATAAGTATTTTTAATTTTGCGATATCTAAAACCTTTTACAGTACGACTATTTTCCTTGAGATTCAATTTATCGTAATTTTGCTGTGCATTATGAAAAAACTGGTTTTATTATTAATTAGTGGATTTTATTCAATTTCTAATAAACTTGAGGAAGAATATTGTATGTAGTATTACCCTTAAATCAATGCAAGTATTGATTAATATTATACAAAAACAAAAATTTAGTACTTAATTATATTGTTATTGTTAATCATGCAAGTAAATAGTAATTACTAATTATAATAATATATCCCCACCGTATATTGGTTACATATAATATGAAGTAGGTAACGCGTTATTTTATTGCTAATTATAAACGTAATTAGCTTTGAGCCCATAAACAAGTAGGAATATTTCTGCAGAACATGCTATGCTCTACAATCTCCTCCACAACTATACATATAGGTTTAGTGTTGCAAACACATCTAAACACAAGTTCTCATAACTTGGGCGCTTGTAAATTGGGCCCACATTAAGTAGGTAGTAAAAATACTTTATAGTAAATTGCGCCCGGGATTTTTCGGGGTCTAAAACGGGTATAGTAAATTGCGCCCATGATATCTACCATCTTGAATTCATCGTTACCTATTATGTGTATTTTAAAAATATTGTTGTTCATTTATTGGTGGATAAGTCGAACGTTAGGTTAGGTTAGGGCTGAATATGTGAAGATGATGTCTCATTAGTAATGAGTCATTACTATATGCAGATAACTTATAACTGTATTTTTTATTATTAACATTTTTAACCTAACAAAAAATATTTGAACAACTATAATTAATACCATAATATTAAAAAAAATCAATTAATTTTTCTATTTTTATTAATTCCTATTTTTTTTTGAAATTTTTTTTTATTTTTTTTTCATTTCAAGTAAGCCAAAAAAAACATTTTTGGAGGACAGTGATAGTCGCCTCCTCGTGGTGTCCTCTGGGATAATGCTAAATGACTATCATAAAAATAATACTTCTATTGGGCGCAAATACAGAAATTTGTACCTGAAAAATACCGGGCACAATTTACTACACAAAAATTTATACCTGAAAAATACCGGGCGCAATTTACAACTATTTCCTTTCGTTGAGCGCAATTTACGATTGCCCCATAACTTTTGCATATCATTAAGCCCGCTACCTATTGTATTATGTTAATAAACAAATACATTTATTATTGAATATTATTAATGACTAAAATAATAATTATTATACAGTCAATACTTTATTTAGAATTTAATATATTTACGTAGAATAATAATTAATAGTATATTAATACGAAGTTATATAATATTCTTTCTTATTTAGATTGTAGGTAAATGCAGGGCTCCATGGGGTGGCGGGCTGTTGGCTATGGAGTACAGGGACCAGGCTATTTTAAGATCTTATTTTGTGCTATAAATATAAATATATTTATATAATTTATAATTTAATAAGTAAAAATCATACATGGGACACTCGTGACACCTATTGTAAAGGGTTGTATTTAATGGAAAGTTTTGTTTCGGAGCTGCTCAAACATTTAGTGCATTGGCCCAAAATTTGATATGGGAGGATGGCTGGGTTAATGGGTAGACATGTACACTAGGTATTCAAAAATATTTATTCTATATATATAGTCATATTAATAGTAAATTTATTATTACGCAAAATAACCCAACCGTAACAAAGTAAAACGAAAACATCACGTGCCGAGTACTTTTAAGCAGGTTCAGTCAACAATTTTATCACATAAAATAATTACAATTTATAATTAGGCATTTTACTAATAACAAAAAAAAAGAAACTTCAATTGTTATTTCATGATATATTTAACTAATTAAAACCGTTTAATATGTTAATATAATATGACGAAAAACAAAACTATAAATTCTTACTCAGTATACGGTGACATCTCCCGCAAGAGATAAAAATACTAAATATTGCAGGTGGTGTAAAGAATTACATTACGTTACATTACCCTACGTTCTCACTTAAAAACATTTCCTAATTATTATTAATTTTTATATTTTGAAATCATAGGTGTCAAGTTCAATATCTATGGCTCAGAGAAACTTAAAAGCAAAATCGAAAAAATATGTGTGCAAACTACAAAGAAACAAGTTTTTATCTGACGACCTTCATTCGTAAATTCCGAATATAGAATAATTAGCCAAAGTAATCATATTATTAAACACAACTGTAGTGAGATTAATATGTTGACTGAGTCTCAGTATTAATTCATAAGCCGTCAAACTATGTTAAAGAAGTCTTTCCTGATATGATACTGAAAGTTGTGTTCTTGTTTTAAAATGTGTACATTTTTTATGAATACAATATTAAGTAGCAACTAATAGTGCTGCGAAACATTTTTTAAGAAAGTTAAAATTAGGAAGTGCGGCATTTTAAAAATGATTTCACAATCGATTTACCTACGAATTGTATTGTATTTATTTATAGTTTATGGGTCTAAAACAACAAACACTGCTGGATTTCCACCATTGTTCGAATCAGGGCTGATGTACTTGGCTGAAACTTTAGAATGGGAATCACACGAAACTATTGACCGGGTTAAGGTTCTCTCAGAATATGATTTCATCGTCGTCGGTGCCGGAAGTGCAGGATCGGTAGTGGCGAGCCGATTGTCCGAAGTGAGTTCGATGTGTAATTTTGACTTTTAGAGTTTTAATTTCCTAATCAATTTAACTTCTGCTATGCTCTCTATTCTTATGTTTGTTGCAATCAGGTCGATAAGTGGAAAGTTCTGTTGATTGAAGCCGGACAACAAGCCTCACATTTCATGGACATACCTTTGACTGCTCCGTTTTTGCAATTTTCCTCGACCAATTGGAAATACAAAACAGTGCCGATGAAAAACTCGTGCTTAGGTAATATTTTGAAGTCAATTAATAGAGCAAATTTTTATATTTGCAATAAATGTTTAATGTTTATACCTACAATTTATAGGTTTTGAAGGCAATCAGTGCAAATTTCCTAGGGGCAAAGTCATGGGTGGCAGCAGCATACTGAATTATATGATATATACACGTGGTAACAGTAAAGATTACGACAAATGGGCAGATATGGGTAACACAGGTAAATTTACAAATTTTATTTTATTTGTACAGTAGTTGTCGACTAGTCGTTCATTGAACTCTATTTTTGGGACCGGAATATTTGTGTTCATTAATTGAATTAGCCAATAATACGAAAAGCTCAAAAATAAAAATATATACAAAGCATTATGCATGATTTTAATGAATATTTTAATGTATAAATAAATATTCATTATAATGCATTTATTTATATATTTCAAATGTGTTTTATCAATCATAAACAAAAATAACAGTTATATCTACTATAATGATTTTAAAAAAAAGAAAATATTTTCAATAATTTTAATAATTTTCAATGAGATGAGTCAAACGAATAGGATTAATCGTCATAGATATGTAGGACGAAATCAGGAAAATGTAATAACAAATGAGAAATTATGCACTTAAAAATTGTATATAGTATTACAGTAAATTAATCGAAATCGAGTTTAAAACCTCAAAAAATAATACGTTTTAAGGTTGGGACTATAACAGCGTTCTTAAGTATTTCATAAAATCTGAAAACGCCAACTTGTCTCACGCCGATCCGGGTTATCACGGAAGAAATGGATTATTGTCAGTGTCCGACGTCCCGCACAGGACGCCAATAGCGAAGGCTTTTGTGGAAGCTGGATTGCAAATAGGACTTCCTGTTGTAGACGTTAACGGGGAAAAACAAGTCGGGATAAATTATTTGCAGGTAATTAGAAATAAAGTCTATAATCATAGTAACAACTAACAAATTATAATAGCTATTAAACCTACTTTGTCTCAAATGAATATGTGTGTGTATTATTATTTTCCTTGTATTTTTCTTTAAGAAAACTTAATTTTAATTTAAAGTCTATTCAAGTTTATTAAAATTAACTACTATAATATTTATAAAAAAAAAAATACTAGGAACAAATTGGATTTATTTGTAACTTATACTGAGTGTATAATTATCAAAAATTGAAACACGCACTGCATAATATAGATACGCACAAAATTACTAAACTATACAGTGTTTATACTAATAAAAAATATTATAACTTAAAAAATGAAGTAAACTCTGAATAATTATACTAAATTGTTAGTTTCAATAAATGGTTATTAAAGAGTATAAGGTGTACAAAACTCGAAATACAACTAATTTTGCTTATTAATATACCCGTAAGTTCGTATATTTTTAAATGTTTCATTAAATTGCACAATATACTAAATTTAAATTCAATATTATAGAATAACTTATAGTTTTAGATTATATCAAGAAACAATATAAAAATAATTACAGGAAAAACGATTAACGATGCGTCACTTTTATTTTTTATTGACGCACCATATCTTTTATAGTTTTATTATATTTAAGTACACAATATAATAAATATAATAATATATCTATATATATAATTTAAAATTTTTATGTACTTTACTAAGTTTATGTAAAAAAATAATTGTGTATCTTCTGCAGAGATAAATCCCAATTACAACTCACCGGAAAAAAAAATTAAAAAAATAGCTGAAACTTTATGTGCCCAACTAATTAAAATATCAGGCAAAACAAATCTCGGCATCTTAGCCACTATATAGCCAGTAACAATCTAATATTAACTTACACCAAACTATACAGTCATACAGTTATATATAACTACATATAGATGCACATGCATTTATTAATTGGTTTCCAAATTAAAATCAAAAAAAAATCAATAATATAATATTATAATCCTTCATTGATCTGCAGTAGCACCTAAATTCAATAATATACAAATGTATATAATTAACACAATTTTATTGTTTTTCATTACAAATTTAATGTAAATATCAATATTTTTTCTTGAACTTCAGACAACCATGAAAAACGGTCGCCGCTGGAGCACAAATACGGCGTTCCTGTTTCCTGCGAAAAAAAGACTTAACCTGCACGTGAAGAAGCTCAGCATGGTAACGCGGATACTGATAGACAGACAAAAGAAAAAGGCAATCGGAGTGGAATTTGTTTCAAAAGGGAAAAAAACCAAAGTATACGCCAGAAAGGAAGTGATCGTTTCCGGCGGTGCCATAAACACACCACAGCTGCTCATGCTGTCCGGAATCGGGCCCAAGAAACACTTGGCGGACCTCCGGATTCCGTTGGTGATGGACTTGCCGGTCGGCGAGAACCTCATGGACCACGTGTCACTCGGCGGTTTGGTGGTGACGGTGAACGACACCGTATCGATAAGGATGCACAAGATAATCGACGACCCAAACGTTCTAAACGACTTGCTGCAAAACCACAATGGCCTCTACACAGTGCCGGGTGGACCTGAAGCGCTATCCTTCGTGGACGTGGACAGTCCAAGTTTGGCGGACGGACATCCGAATCTCGAGCTGCTTCTGGTGTCTGGAATGTACTCGTCCCACGAGCTGGTGCCCAAGCTGTGCGGCATGAAGGCCGATCTGTACGACGCAGTGTATCGGGACACCGAGGGCATGGACGGGTTCACGGTGTTCCCGATGGTGATGCGTCCCAAGAGCCGTGGACGCGTGTGGCTGAGAGACGACGACCCGTTCCACCACCCGCTGATCGACCCAAACTATTTCGCCGACGAGACCGACCTGGACGTGCTCGTAGCCGGAGTCCGGATTGTCCAGCGGATGCTGCGCACGGGACCGATGAGGTCACTCGACGCCACGGTCTTGGAAACGACGCTTCCGGGGTGCGCGCAACACGTATTCGACACTGACGCGTACTGGAAGTGTTCCGCCCGGCAGATGTCGTTCACGATCTATCACCTGTCCGGCACGTGCAAAATGGGTCCGGCCACCGATCGGACGGCCGTCGTCGACCCGAGATTGCGCGTGCACGGCGTCAGCGGCCTGAGAGTGGTGGACGCGTCGATCATGCCTGAAGTGCCGGCGGCTCACACCAACGCCCCGACGATCATGATCGCGGAAAAAGCGTCCGACATGATCAAAGAGGACTGGGACAAACGGACGTTTTAGTTTATGGGCGACAATACGTCATGACATGATACATGCACGCAGGTCTGATGATTACCTATATATATTATGTTATATTTTTATTCTTATTTTATAGAAATAATTTTTTTATGTGTAAAAGAAGCATATGAAATTCAACTAGGTCCTGAAATGTTTTGCGCGATAACCATTACTCATTTGACATTTATATACTGAACGTCTTTCACTACTTCATCACTTCTCATGTTATGTGGTTTATCATATAATATCCCCTTGATCCGTTGTACCTATACATAGTATTATTGTTTTATATATTTTTTATACATAATGTGATATGCACTGCGCTGTAGTATTGTTTACATCCTGTGCATAAATTATATACTATATACACATTGTATATACAGAGTGATCCATTTAACATAGACATGTTTCTTTTGCACTACTTTTTTGAATAAAAATTATAGTTGAAGTGGGCTGACATTTGTTTGGGTACCCCTGTGTACTATAGGTACTCCACTTCGCCGATATATGAATAACTTTAAATACTTATAATTTATAAATCATATAGTGGCTACTAGCGTTCAAAATTCGATTTAGATAAATTTTTATTCACGCTTTGTCGCGTTAAATGGATCACCCGATGTAATTGGCCAATGATAAATTTACACACTCGACACTTTTCGGTATTGGCACCCGAAGTGTTATATATACACAGGTATTATCAAAATGACGGCATGATGGCAGTATTTTCGACATTCACCAACAACACAAGTGAACTCGCATAGAAAAATTTATTAACAACATAATTCCTGAAAAATACGGTAAATTACTCACTACTATAAACTAACTATGGGTTCGAAGCGCTTGAGTCAATTTGGCGAAAGTCCCAAGATTTAAAAATAAACATATATTATGTAAGTACATAATTAGTAATAAATAAAGATGTTTTATTAAATATAATTATAAATAAAATAAAATAAATGGGGGTATTTACTACTATTTAGTATGTAGGTATTTATAAATATTTATTATTTATTTATTTATTTATTAGGTTTGTATTTTATAATAATTACTAAATTGTAGATAATATGCATTTTACTATCGGAGTAAAATCAATAAAAAAATTTAAAAAATTACCTTATCGTGTACATAATTTACATTTTGATTGAAGCCATCAACCGATGTGACTATTTAGTTTAACAGACAAATTATTTTTGAAGTATAAAATATGTGGAGTGATAATTGGAATCATCCCGTCATATAGTTTAAAGTATATCAGTATAATATAGTTTTTTAAATATTCATTTTTTTATTATTTTATAGTTATTTTACGTATGTTTATTTGACTATTCATATAGGTATAATAGTTTATAAAAATTAACTCTAAACAGTGAATTGAATAGACTTGAACGTTTCTGTTTATTGAAAGTATTAACTAACTCGGAATCTGAAACAAAAGTAAGAGTATACTACACATTATTGTATAATAATTAACAATATTTCAAACTAAATTTAATACATGATGTTATGTGATGTAAGTGATATATTAGTTTTTTTAATAATCCATATTTCTCGTTATGTTATTGCTATTTGTGTTTATAATTGTTAAAATAATGATTTTTGCTATTTTTTTTTTTTTTATTGACATACCTAATGTTGTAATGTCCTATAAAATGGCATGCCCGGGCACAATTTCGGGGTGTAATACCATTTTAATACCTAATACAATTGTATTATTTATAAATTACCTAATGAAACAAACATTATTTTTTCAAAGTTAATTCCCTTTACATTCATTACCATATTAATATGACATCATGATGATACGGGTTAACAATTTTTGTTTAGTTCTTAAAATTTTATAACACGTATATTTACCGATCTTATATGTAGTATAAATGTAATTAGTAAACCTTAAGTAGTAATTAATTACTATAATTTTTTTAATTTATAGGTAAAATTTAACGCTCTTTTAATATTTTTTGCTCTGTTAAGTTGTAAACGTTTAATATTTTTCTTACATAACACAAAAAAAAACAATAACTAATAAAAATGTTAATAAATATAAATATTTTGAGAACATTTTATTTATCAGAACAATGGTTGTACCTATACCTATACTTAAAATTTTTTTTCTATTTTAGCAGTATTCTCTAGTAAATTATTCGGTTTAAAAGGGAAATTTTGGTTTGAAGGGTTTGAAATATATTAGAATTTAATATGATTTTAGCTCTCTAATACTAATGATCAATAATGTAATGCCAATATAGACATTTAAAACACAATAAATAATCAATATTCAATATTCAAAATTAATTTTCTGTTCCAATAGCCCTAAAACGGGTACCTTATCTTATTATATTATTTTACGCTAATTATTTATCATGTTTGAATTATCTTCATATTGCGCACATATATCTAAATTTAAGCACATAATAATATTATACAACAGCACTTATATATCAGAATTTTTTTTTTTTATACGCCTAAATGTTAAATGTCAAATCGCAATTTTGTCGGCGATCGAAAATAATTAAAATAACTAATCAAGTTTAAGCTGTTATAGACACGATATAAAATTGGGCGTGCTAATACAAAATAATGTTATATTCGCAAGATTCGAAAGGTCATTGAACCATCTCGTTGCCTATATTAAATTATGTAGTTTTATATACTATAACATTTTTAGTGTACCTACTCGTGTAATAACAGATCCACTATATTTATACATGCTATTGCTCGTCACCTTTAAAGATATTTTCGTACCGATTCGTTGATGATAACCATTTCGCTAATTATTAAAATCTAACCTGAAAATGTATAGACCGTTAGTGATGACTGTTGACTGATGACAGATACTGAAAAATGTAACAAACCGTCTGCGCACATGATGAAAAATATATATCAAGCAATGCTACTGTACTTATGTTTTCAATACTATTACAGTATATTATTATATATAGTCGCTCTAAATATTAGTCTTTAAAAATAAGTAC
Source organism: Diuraphis noxia (assembly GCF_037042655.1). Taxonomy (NCBI): domain Eukaryota; kingdom Metazoa; phylum Arthropoda; class Insecta; order Hemiptera; family Aphididae; genus Diuraphis; species Diuraphis noxia. Next base: position 9,701,621 of record NW_028301713.1, on the reverse strand, counting down.
ACTAATTCGAACGGCCTTCATAGAATTTTTTTAAATAGTAAATCGCAAGATTTAAATTAATGATAATATCAATTGATAAATCGGACGATTTTATCCGACAATAGTATCGGAACTGGAAAACCAACTAAGGAGAAACGAGTTTTTTTTCGCAAAACGACCTTCACCTCCTCGCATACCGTTGGTAATGAGTGAGTTTATGATAGGTCAATATCGGTTTATTCGTGAATCCAAGCAAAACTTGCTTTACGACCAGGTGATAATATGTCCGACAGTCCAATGACTCCTGCAACAGTAAAATATACGACAACATAATAATATAAGGATCGTAACGCGCGGTTGCTGCAAACAGTCTTTCGTGCATTTAGTTTACATTTGCCGGCAGGTCACGGTTAAAATCCGACGCCATCCATCGTCATCATACACACCACGTCGTCGGAGTAGCCAACAAATCCGAAATCGTAAATATTTGAGAAAATAATATTATCAAATTATGGTTTCCGCTTCGCTACATTTTCAGACGCGAACAGTAGTTGCCCTATTATTGCTGTTGCAGTGCCCGTTCGTGGTCATTGGCGTATCGCCGCCGCAGTATTATCCGCCGCTATTCCAATCGGCACTGAAATTTTTGGAAGAAACACTGGTATGGGAATCCAACGAAACTGTCGACCGGGCGAAGGTGCTTTCGGAATACGATTTTATCGTGGTCGGGGCTGGGAGCGCCGGATCAGTAGTGGCGAGCAGACTGTCCGAAGTGAGTGCCTTTATGGCTAGTGCACCTATATAAACGTTACGTTTAAAATCGTATATATGTTAGTGTGATAATTTATGAAATTCCGTAAATCAATCAAACAGGTAACTAGTGTTTTTTTTGTATACTTACTAGTACTCATAAGGCTTTCATGTTTTTTTTTTTATATACTTTGTAAAGTACAAATTTGATTTTCACATCTTGTTAATTTTTCATATATTTGAGCCTCGAGGAGCAAATTATGGTTTAACTATACACCTATAATAATCATTAATCATAAATATTTGCATTTGAAATCAATGCTATAATATATAATGTTAAAAATATATTGTATAATTGTATAATATTTTAATAGCTTATAGGTAGGTACCTATATCCAATTCATAATCTAGTCTTTATCTCTATCTCCAAAAAATACTTTACTTAGCTTTAAATAACAATTCTTAGTTATTATAATTTCAAAACAGATTATGATATAAAAATATCTCTCCCCACCACCATTTTAATCAATTTTGCAGAATTTACAACCTTACAGTCAACAAAATATTTGATAAAAAGTTAGAATTTATTATACAATATTAATTAAATAGCAATTAAACGCCACTTTGGTTTTGAAAATCAAATATATATTTGATAATGAACGTGATGGGTTGGAAGTGTCTTAAACACTTAAATGTAAAAAATGTTTAAAAAGTTTAAAATCGGTAGAATTTGAATCGACAATCGACGCAAGCCAAAACCAATAACTATCACGCCTAGGGCATGTTATACTGCAGTTTTGTATGACAAATAATATTGTTCAATGTTTGGTTATTAGGTGAAAAAATGGCAGGTGCTGTTGATCGAAGCCGGACAACACGCCACACACATCATGGACGTACCTTTGGCCGCTCCGTTTTTGCAATTTTCGTCGATCAATTGGAAATACAGAACAGTTCCAATGAAAAACTCATGCCTTGGTAAATATTATACAGTCCTATAACATTTTTTTTATACTCATAACAAACTTTAACGTTGCCCGATTTATACGTAGGTTTCGAAGGCAGTCGATGCAAATTTCCGAGAGGCAAAGTCATGGGTGGCAGTAGCGTACTGAATTACATGATATATACTCGTGGTAATAGAAAAGATTACGACAATTGGGCAGACATGGGAAACACGGGTAAATTTACAAATTGCATTTAATTTATATAGTTTGTGGACTGAAATAATTTCGTTGAATTTGTGTTTAAAAACACAAAAAAGTATTCATTTTAATACGTCGTGTTTCGAGGTTGGGACTATGACAGCGTTTTGAAATATTTCATCAAATCGGAAAACGCCAACTTGTCTGACGCTGAGCCGGGTTATCACGGGAGAAACGGATTGCTGTCGGTGTCCGATGTCCCGTACAGGACGCCTATTGCGAAGGCTTTTGTGGAAGCTGGATCGCAAATAGGACTTCCGGTTGTAGACGTCAACGGGGAGAAACAAGTCGGGATTAATTATTTACAGGTACAGTTTAGAATCAACAGCTTTATGAACACAACATACGTTTTAACCAGTGTCGTAACTATGAATTCTGTTAAGCCATATGCAAGGATTTATTTTGAGGCCCATATTAATATTATTATTGTTATTTTTAAATATAATAAGGAAGTTAAAGTTCTTTATTAGTTATTATTTTTCATAACTATTCCAACAAATCAGTATCAAAAGATACTTACTCTACTAATGTAAAATTAAATCTAAAACAACTGAACAATATTTTTTTGGCAAATTTGATAGGTAGTTATACCTGTTTAAACATTGGAGTAACTCAATTTAATATTAGTTTAACGGTAGATAAGTGTTTGTAGGTAGTAGAAAATATTGCATTTATTGTATTAATTAATATGTAATTATTAAAATAGTCTAAATTTTAATCGTATTATACTATTTCTATTTATGTAAATATTTTTTAAGTCAATACCACCTTACTGTAGAACAGAGTTGATAGGTTCATGGTACAAATAAGTAATAGCTTAAAACTAAAAACTAATCTATATAATATAGTAAAATAATAATAATATAGTGTTTTTATTTTTTATTTTTTGATAATTTGAATGAAAATTTATTGAATTTTTTTGCATACCTATGAATGTCTTATGCATATTTTAACTTTTTTCGTATATAATTTTCATTTTCTAGATACTATAACTTCCGTGCTCTAATTTTCATATTATATTTCTTTTGTACTTAATTAATCAATAATGAAATAGTAAATCGGCTTTCCTGGAAAAAAATTAAATTGGTAATAGCATATTTTGAATTAAATAGGTACCGTACACTGTTGTAAATCATATTATACCAAAATATTATTCTAATAGTTAACGCATAATAAATCACGTAATTTAAAAAATATTTAAAATTTAAAAGTTAGATGACCTGTTAAAAATGAACACTAAAGCGTTTAAGCTAAAAATCTATAATAAATCTGTTGATTATTTCCAATAAAATATTTTTCATAGAAAATTAGCTGCAAATACTTTAAGTTATATCTTAATATTGATCCATGGGTGTTGTAGCCGTTGTAGGTAACTTTGAATTTATAATATCTGTATTATACTCAATAAAAGAATATACAATTGTTAATACCTTCAAATATGATAACCATCTAATTTCAGTGTAGCGTTATATTAAATGAAATCAATTACTCAATTTTTAATTTATAATTAGTAAATATTTTTACAGGTCACCATGAAAAACGGACTCCGTCACAGCACGAACGCAGCGTTTCTTTTTCCGACGAAGAGGAGATCAAACCTGCACGTTAAAAAGTTAAGCACAGTAACGAAAATACTGATTGATAAATCGACGAAGAAAGCGATCGGTGTGGAGTTTATGAGGGGCGGGAAAAAAACCAGAGTGTACGCCAGAAAGGAAGTGATCGTTTCCGGCGGTGCCATAAACACACCACAGCTGCTCATGCTGTCCGGAATCGGGCCCAAGAAACACTTGGCGGACCTCCGGATTCCGTTGGTGATGGACTTGCCGGTCGGCGAGAACCTCATGGACCACGTGTCGCTCGGCGGTCTGGTGGTGACGGTGAACGATACCGTATCAATAAGGCTGCACAAGATATTCGACGACCCAAATATTCTGAACGACTTGCTGCAAAACCACAATGGCCTCTACACAGTGCCGGGTGGACCTGAAGCGCTATCCTTCGTGGACGTGGACAGTCCAAGTTTGGCGGACGGACATCCGAATCTCGAGCTGCTTCTGGTGTCTGGAATGTACTCGTCCCACGAGGTGATGCCCAAGCTGTGCGGAATGAGGGCCGATCTGTACGACGCAGTGTATCGGGACACCGAGGGCATGGACGGGTTCACGGTGTTCCCGATGGTGATGCGTCCCAAGAGCCGTGGACGCGTGTGGCTGAGAGACGACGACCCGTTCCACCACCCGCTGATCGACCCAAACTATTTCGCCGACGAGACCGACCTGGACGTGCTCGTAGCCGGAGTCCGGATTGTCCAGCGGATGCTGCGCACGGGACCGATGAGGTCACTCGACGCCACGGTCTTGGAAACGCCGCTTCCGGGGTGCGCGCAACACGTATTCGACACTGACGCGTACTGGAAGTGTTCCGCCCGGCAGATGTCGTTCACGATCTATCACCTGTCCGGCACGTGCAAAATGGGACCGGCCACCGATCGGACTGCCGTCGTCGACCCGAGATTGCGCGTGCACGGCGTCAGCGGCCTGAGAGTGGTGGACGCGTCGATCATGCCTGAAGTGCCGGCGGCTCACACCAACGCCCCGACGATCATGATCGCGGAAAAAGCGTCCGACATGATCAAGGAGGACTGGGACGAACGGACGTAGTGTATTATTTCGAGTGATAATAATATCATTGATCAGCAGCGTTTATAGAATATTA